>NC_056732.1:579268677-579350735 GCF_019279795.1 Protopterus annectens
AGCTTTAACAACTGGCTCAAGTACTGGTGTCATTCTAAGGGGATCCAATGTCTGTCTGCCTGGGATGATATGTTGGACAAGCCACGCTGCTTGCAAGGGATGGCTTACACCGGTCACCAATGGGCTTCCGGATATTGGCTAAGGCTCTTGCCACCCCGTAGTGCCTTTTTAGGCAAGCCTCAAAAGACAAACCCACCTCCTTAGAAAACAAAAATGAAAAAAACTAAGGGTAATGCTGCTCAACGCCAGAAGTCTAAATCTCAAGATGCAGGCACTTGATGCACTCCTCAGCATGGAGAACATCGACGTCTGTGCAGTAACTGAAACCTGGTTCAAGGCTCCTGAGAGCACCCCAGCGCTACCAGGCTATACCTCAGATTATGCTTTTCGCCCCAAAACCCGGGCGAACCACAAGGAGGGGGAGTGTCCATATTCATAAAGGACACCCACACCTCCAGGTTAGTAGCAACACATGAAGCATCAAAGACCATACAGGTGCAACTAACCATAGGCAAAACTGCTATACAACTGGTAGCATGTTACAGACCACCCTCCCAATCTCAAGAATCCCACTCAGCCTTCCTGAAGACATTGGAGGATATGAATGTATCACAAAATACCATCATACTGGGAGACTTCAACTACCCAAACATAGATTGGGTACATTATTCTAGCCCTAATATCTTAGCCCAAAGGTTCCTGGAATTCATAAATTCAAATGCACTGGAACAACTAGTCACCTCTCCCACTAGGGGAGATAATATACTAGACCTGATCATCACAAACATGGGGACAAAATGCTCCACACCGGAAGTATACCCCTCACTAGTGAGATCTGACCACAAACTAATCACCCTGGATATACATATCCCACCTCCACCCCCAGCACAAAAGACCACAGTGAAAAATTTCTCAAAAGCAGACTTCACTCTTCTTAAGACGGAGATGGTATCCTTTAAGCCCAATGTGCCAGTGGATACCACATCCCACAATGCCAAAACCTTCACAAATGCTTTCTATGGACATCTCCAAGAATGCATGGATCATGCAATCCCAAAGAAATCCAAGTCCCTCTCCACCAAATGTAAGCGTCCTGTCTGATGGACCTCAGCCATAAACAAATTGTATAACAAAAGAAGAAAGCTACTGCACGTCAGAGCGAAATCCCATGAAGGGAAGACATCTCTGATCAACATTAGCAGAAAACTACGTTCTCTCATAAAAACATCCAAGGCAAACTTTGAGAGAAAAATCGCTAAGGACACTAAAGATAACCACAAAGCCTTCTTCAGCTATGTTAGAAACCTGGGCGGGAACCCTCAGATATGCTCAGAGTTGGTTCACAACAACAAAAAATACACTGAACCCACCGATATTGCCAACATTCTGGCTGACAGGTTCAGTGCAAATTTCTCCCCTCCTTCACCCCCAAAAGAAGAAATACTTATCCCAGCTGAATGTAATCTCCCTGTCATCTCAGATGTCCAAGAGAGAACCGCCCTAAACAAAGCAAAAAACACAGCATCAATGGGACCTGACGGTATCCCGGGGTGCGTGTTACGTGAACTCCAAGAGGAGCTAAACCCACACATAAAAATGCTATTTAACCTTACCTTACTTCAGGATATGTACCTGAACACTGGCGTACAGCAACAGTGGTCCCACTCCACAAGGGGGGGGTGCCTCTACAGACCCTGGAAACTACCGCCCCATAAGCTTAACTAGCCTGGTCTGCAAAGCTATGGAAAGAATCATTATGGAACTCATAAACAGAGACATAGGGGACCTACAGACACTTGATCCCACCCAGTTCGGCTTTGTAAAGGGCAGATCCTGCCTTTTAAACCTGGTTGACTTTTTTGAAACAGTCACTAGAGCCATTGATGAGGGCAAAGCAGTCCATACAGCATACCTGGACTTGGCTAAGGCTTCGACACAATACCCCACTCAGGCATCATAGATAAGCTAAACAGCTTAAAAGTAAACCCTTATGTCACTAGATGGGTTGCAAACTGGCTAAAGGACAGAACCCATAAAGTTAAAATCGCTGGAGCAATGTCAGACTCAAAGCCAGTCACAAGTGGTGTCCCACAGGGATCTGTCCTGGGACCCCTCTTGTTCTGCATTTATTTCTCAGATGTTAAAGCAAACATGGGAGGGCTGTGGCTGACAAAGTTCACAGATGACTGCAAACTAGGCGCCATAGTCGATACACCAGCAGACACACACATCCTACAAAAAGGCCTCACTGAAACGGACAACTGGTGCCGTAGTCACGGCCTTAAACTAAATGCCAAAAAATGTATAGTCATCCCTTTGGAAAAACAAAGTACCCACAAATTATCACATAGACAGCAACCCACTGAGTACGGAAAAAGTAATCAGAGACCTAGGGACCCAAGTAGACAGCGACCTCTCATTTGACACCCACGTTGCCAAAGTGGTTAGAAAAACATTCTACCTTGCACACCTCATCATGAAGGGATTCACATCCAGATCCAAGGATGTCATTGTACCCCTATATTCCTCCCTCATCAGACCTATGATTGAGTACAATGCCCCATTTGGTATGTACCTCAACCGGCATTTGCAACAGCTGGAGAGACCACAAAAGTACCTCACCAAAAGGATCAAGGGTCTCCAACACATGTCTTATTCTGCCAGACTAAAGAAACTTCAGCTCTATTCAGTAGCATACCGAATGCTCAGAGGTGATCTCTGCCTGACGTACAAGGCCATGTCCAATCAGGATCTGATGGACATGCTCCACCTCAAAAAATCCAAATCTATCAGGACCACGAGAGCTAAAGACTTAAACCTCGGCACAAGTATGAATAGGACATGCTGGAGGGATAGATTCATAACCCAGAGGCTTCCCATGCTTTGGAACAGGATCCCAGTTCGTATTAGGCAGAGCCGCTCACTGACTCTCTTCAAGAGAAATCTTGATGAGTGGATGGGAGATCGTAAGTTTACCCCAGGGGTCACATCTGTGTCACTGCTAGACAGGGGCACAGTAAACTAATTCTATTATATAAGGGGACCTTCATTGTGTCACTACTAGACAGAGGCACAGTATTCTAGATTTATTCTGTACATTTTGTACCATTTCATGGGGTGGCAAAAGCCACATCACTATGGCTAGGCTTACAAATGCCCCAGGGCAGATAGCCTAGTACTATACTATGAAACTATGAAACCTGCACAGATGCAGAGAGGACATGCAGACTCCTCACAGAAAGCACCCCAGCTGAGAATCAAACCGGAGAACCTCTTACTGTGACGTGACAACACAATCACTGCACCACTGCGCTGTCCTGCTACAGTGAGAAGTAGGATACTTACTGTCACGGTAAGATCTTACACAACTGTACTTTGCCCTCCCTCATCACTGTTCCAGCATTCCTTATAAGTGAGACATTACAAACGTTATTGAGGTGGATAGAAGAACGTAGTCACAGAGGAGCCCTCCAAAAACCCATGAAGGGTGGCTACAGAAATGACATCCAACTTTTAATGTCTGGCAAAGGTGTGCACAGAAGACCAAGTTTCAAAAATGAATCTAGCATCCAGACCCTTGAAAAAGAAGCACCAGAAGTGGCAACCACCCTGAAAGAATTAGCACGAACAGAAGAAGAAAACTGTTTGCCTTGAAAAGAATAGCAAAAGGAAATGTTCTTGTAGATCCAGGAGCAGACAGTTTGCTTATTAACAGCCAAACCCAATTTACTGGAATGAAAAGAAAAAAAAGTTGCTCAGATTTCCGGGTATCTTTTGTCCTGTCTATGTAATACATGAGCTGTTTATGTACATCAAAGGAGTGAAGAATCCTTTCACTAGCATACTGCAGACAGGGGAGAAAGAAGGAAGATGAACTGCTTGATTTAAAGACAAATCATTAACCTCCTTTGGTATAAAAGAAGGATTACTACGAAGAGAGACCCCGTCTTTATAAAAAATAAAAAAACAGGCAAAGGATAGATTCAAAGGCAGATGAGCAGAAATGGCTGACAAATGAGCTTTAACAGATGAATATACCAGACCAGAAGGCAGCAAGTCACACAAATGAAAGAAAAGTCCTTATCTTTGAGAGAGCAAATAGAAAATCACTTTCATTAACCTCATAGGATTTTCTTGCAGTGGGTTTTCTGGCATCCTGCAAATCTCAAAGTACATCCTCAGAAAACTGGCATCCAAAGATTCAACTGAGGGATGGATAAGTGAGGCTGAATGAAAGATCCCTTCTCCTCTCTGAGGTAACGTGTGATGTTTGCCCTGGTCAGATGAAACAGAATGGATAACCAGTGTTGTCTGGGCCAAAAGGAAGTCACCAACAAAATTTTGGACCTGTCCCACATGATTTGCTGCAGGATATTTGGTAGCACAGGAAGGAGGGAAGGTAACCATACAGAAACATCCCCTTCCAGGAAAAAGACAGGGCATTCACTTTCCAAGCCAAGGACTTGGCACTCTGGAACAGAGCTGAGGAAGTTGTCTGTTCAGAGGGGAGGTAAAAAGATCTACTTGAGGAGTACCTCACTGATGTACCAAGTCCAGAACACCTTCCAGTGAAACAGAGGATCTGTCCTGCACCTACTCAAATTGTCTGCCACAAGTTTATGCCCTAAGGGAATGTAATCCACCTGAAGAAACAACTGAATGTGGACTGCAAAACCCCAAGTCAGAACTGCCAGCCTGCAAGGAAGGTAAGACTTTATGTCCCCTTGTTTGTTGATGTACTACATGACTAGGGTATTTGTCTGCAAAAATCCTTAGAGGACCTGGAACTCATACAGAATGGAAGATAAGAAGGGCCAGAATCAGAACTCTCATCTCATTGATGTCGATATAGTCAGCCAGTTATTGAGGAAATCAAAGTCGTTGGACCTTGTGGCTGGAGGAGGCTCCCCAACCTTGATCTGATGCATTCATGTACAGCTCCTGAATGGGAAGAGGAACCCGAAAAGATAGACCTTGATTCAGGAAAATCTGGTGAATCCACCAGTGGAGCTCAAGCTTGAGACAAGGCAAGAGAGGAACTGGAAAATTAAGAGGATGGAGCTAAACAATCTTGAGATACCACTGAAATTTCCTCATATGGAGTTTGGCAAAAGCAACTATGGGAATAGTGGATGCCATGTACCCCAGACCATGCAGAAATTCCCTTACAGGAAGGACAGGAAGAGGGGAAAATCTGAAAATAAGAAATCAAACAGAGGACCTTGGTAAGCAGGAGGCAAGCCATTCATTGGTATGGTCTGAATTCTGCATCCCAGAAACACTTGGTCCTGGGGGGGGTCAATAAAGACTTATTGAGATTGAGGGTGAAGCCAATAAACATCCAAAAAGGAAAAATACTCCAAAAACACAAATTCCACGAAGGAAGACCACTCCACAGGGACAGGATTAATTCATTTATTAACACTTCTGGTACCTCGGCTTTTCGCCTTCTCCTGGAATACTCTTTTAATACAACCCCATCCCTATATATACACACACACATATAAAAATCCATAGATTTTAAACAAATCTTACCCAATTACACTTGACCATATATACATAAATATAAATACAACTACAAACATCAGATTTAATTAGACAGACACATTTTTTAACATTTTCTAAAACATTTTTTAATTTGTGTTTTTGGAGATTGAGGGCGAACCCTGAACTGTGAAAAATCATAGTGAAGTAAAGATCCCAAAACAGGAGCTTTTAAGAGGCCTGAAGAATAAGGAATCCAAAAAAGAGAATATCTGAAGGCTACCACAGAGGCCAGATACTTTTTTGTAAGGACCTTTGGAGCTGTAAAAAGTCCAAAAGGCAAAGCAGAGAACTGATAAAGTAAGTAGGAAACAGAAAAACATAATTACCTGAAGAGAGGTTGAATGGCGAATGTAGAGGTAAGCATCTTTCAAATCAAGGCATACCAGGAAAGCTCTGGGGAGCAACAGAGAAGAGAGTATTGAGAGAGAACATACTGAAGTAATGAACCTTCAGAAAGGTGTTGAGAAAGGAAAGATCCAAAGAGGGCCTGCATGACCCCTCCCTTCCTGGGAACCGGAAACATTCTGGAAAAAAAACTGTGCTCAGCTAAGAAGGGAGGACCAGTTGGATCGCTGCCTGTACTAAAAGATCCTGAAGAAGGAAAATGAGGGAGCTGGCAAGAAAGAGGCTGAGGAAGGCCTGCAAATAGAGGAAGCTTCTTCCAAACCATAAAGCAACCGGTTTGGATAATGGATAGCACCCAAGTGTATGTGGTCATCTGTTGCCAGACAGGAAAAACAGAGTCAACCCGTGGGACAGAGGAGAGATAGAACTGTCTGAATGTCAAATACAAGCATATTTGCCAGGAAAAAAGGCTTTTGACTTTTACAGCTCTGAGAAGACTTGTCTGGAAAAATTCTCTTGGAGGCCCTCTTGCCTCTAGAAGGGTGTCTAGGCTGTCTACAGACAAAAGAAGGCTTAGATAATTTTTCTGCAACTTAGGAACATAAGTTTTTTTTTTTTTTTTTTTTAGATCTTGTATAACTTTAACCTTACCATGTAGTGTCTTAAAAAGCTCAGCAGCACCAGCAATGCCAAAGAATCCTGGTTACCTAAGGGTGAATGCAGTAATTTAGCCTTGATGTCTTCAGGTAGAGTCGGGAGGTGTAACCATGAATACCTCCTCATCAGAGATCTTGAGGCAATTGTCCTAGAGGAGGTATCAGCAGTAGTAGCAGCAAGAACATTTAATAAAATGACAAATTACCTGAGAAGCAAAAGGAAATCAGGGAAGTCTTTACCTCAGAATCGGGCACATCAGTCAGGATGCCCCCAAGTTTAGAAAGAACAACTATGACATACCTAGTCATATGGGTCTGGTAATTAATGGTTCTGAAAGCTAAAGTAGCAGAACTGTACACTCTTTTTTACCATACCTTTCCAAGGCAAGACTGTCCTCATCAGAAAGTAAAAGCTTTGAGAACAATAACTTAGAGCCATTACCTACCATACCTTTCCAAGGCAAGACTGTCCTCATCAGAAAGTAAAAGCTTTGAGAACAACAACTTAGAGCCATTACCAGTAGTCACAGAAATAATAGCCAGACCAGACGAAGGACATTTATACTAACACTTTTCCGCTTCAGGAGCTTTATAGAACCACACAGGTTTCTAAGGATCAGGAGACTGCAAACCATGGGTTGAGAAACCAAAGTGCGTGTCCAAAAGAACATCCAAAACTGGAGGGACTGCAGAAAGCCTGGGAGAATCTATTAACAGCAGTTCATAGTGTCTCTCTAAATGTCAGAAACATGGGAACAATCCTACTTAAAGTATTCTATCGTACAAACCACAGTATCCCCAAAGGACAAGTACTCCATAGGGTAATCAGGAGAAAGAAAATCCCCTGCTTTAGACCCCAGGGCAAGAGGAGAATGGATTTAAGAGTACAATCACAATCTTGAGTCTAAATACAACTCTTCTTCAGAGGAATCAGATTCCCAAGGATGTTCTGAAGAAGCAGAAGACCAGGAAACAAGTAAACAGAAACAGGAACAGATAATCCTTGAGGGGGGCTTTACAGAAATAAGAGCACTGAAAAGCCAGAGTACTAGGCACCTCTTCCCTAACAAGTATTTCAGGAATCTCTCATTTGCAGCAGATGTAGGTACAGTCTCAGTGGACAGGTGGGCAGCCCCGTGATGGCTTCCAACTTGATCATGACAGGGGGAGCTGATGCAAGCACCGTACGATCTTCAGATTCTTAATTCAACCTGACAAAGACATTTGGAGGAGGCTAGACAGCAAGAGATTCAGTGTAAAGGTTTTTGGCATTTTTCTTAAGTGGAGGCTGAATGTTGGAACTGGTCAATTCAGAGGCCATGGTACCCTAAGCTAATAGTTTTGAATACTGGTTCTCCAAGTAAATGGAAAAGGGCGACAGATGACTGCACGGAATCTCGTGGACAAATACCTCACAGATCTCACACCAAGTATGGTTGTGCACAGCATCAAACAAAGAAAGCTACTGCTCATTTCTATCTTTACAGGGAATATGCTTCCTACACTCACTTTTCCCCTTCCTGAATGACATGTAAAAAAGTAAACCAAATGAAAGAAAACAGGAAGGAAGTGACCCCAAAACAGCACTCATCTTTAGCACGTTTGATTGTTGAACCAGACCAGATTCAAAGTAGCATTCAGACTGGCAGCAAAGTTGTTCTGAGGATAAGGCACTCGTACATCACATATATACTTTATACCTTGTATGTAGGACATACATCTGACATACGAGACCTGGAAGGTATAAAGGCTTTGGTATGATGGAAGGACATCCTGCTATCCTCGGCAGGATATCGTAGGTGTAAACAATATTGCAACAGTGATAAGGAAGGACATGTTAAGAGTATTATTAAAAATGTAAAGCAGAGTACAACTTACATAAGGAAATTAAGTAATAATGTCCAGCAATGCACTTAGCTCTTCTATAATGATCTCACTTAGTCCAGTCCCAAGGACCCAGCCATATATTTGGAGACAAATTTAATGCTTACTTTACCTCACCTACCCACATTGCTGTACCCAGTATCCCGGAAAATGTTGTTTCCCCTGAAATCACTTTGGAAAAAGTCATAAAGTCCTTGTCAAAGACTAAAAGAAATACTTCCATGGGGCCAGAAAACGTATGCAGCTGCATTCTCATCTATGGCAAGTATGTATCACCTGGCACTCTACTTAAAAATTTCAACCTTAGCCTATCCATAGGGTTTGAGCCACTGTGGCTCCCTTACACAATGGTGGCCCCTTTACAGATCCAGGCTATTATAGGCTAATTAGCGTCACCAGCATTTTTGCAAAGCTACTAAATGTATCCTAGCAGAACTCATTTATGCAGACACTGGCAACTTAATGGATCTAGATCCTAATTATTTTGATTTTGTGAAGGGCAGGCCCTGTCTCCTGAATCTAGTATGCTTCCTTGAAAAGGTTTCAGAAGCTGTGGACAGTGGTCACTCAGTGCACGGTGTTTATCACAATCTTGCTAAGGCATATGACACTATCCTCCCAGGTTGGTATTGCTAAAAAATTTGGAAAACTAATGTAAAATCCCTATTGTTGCCTGCTGGATTGCAGACTGGCTATCCAACAGATCCCAGGTTGTGAAATTTGCTGGTAATCTCGCTGAATGTAAAACTGTAACTAGTGGGGTACCACAGGGATCAATACTGGAAAAGTTTCTAATTGCCATTAATTTTGCAGACATTCAATCCATTAACAAAGATGTGTGGATGACCAAATTTGCCAATAACTGCAAATTGGGCATTGTTATTTATTCATACACGGATAATTTAACAGCTCCATCAAGGACTGAAATATGCATATACCTAGTAAACTGACACTGATCTCAAGTTAAATGCAAAAAAAAAATGCACTGTGGCAGCATTCTGTTAATAAAAGCTGTTCCTTCTACTTATTTTTTAAATCTTTGATACAAACTCTAAAAACAAACCACACTGGTAGAATCCTAACATTAATAGCATATATAACAAAACAAAAAAGTAATGGCTAAAATCTGGAAGAGCAACTCCAATAATGATAGAAACTCTCTAAACAAACTAAACAGGAAACTAAGAGGGCTAAGTCCAACAAGACCAATTATGAGGTCAAGACAGCATCACAGGCTAAAAAGACAACCACAAGGCCTTCAACAGCTATGTCCAAAACCTCAAATGCAGCAAACATCTGTGTGCCGAACTGGTGGTCAACGGTGCCACCTTCACTGAGAAAAACAACTTGCAATAAGCATGATGCTTAATACCTTTGGTATTTAAAGGTAACTTCAGAATTCTGAAGCTCCAACACAATAATTGCAAACTCAACTTTGTATTTTAGGAACTTATCCATTTCATGTCTAGCCTTGTTTAACTTGACCCTGGCTCTGGGGTCATCTAGTTAAGTCTCATATTGCATCTGCAGCAGCATCATCTGTAAATTATAAAAAGTGACCTTAAACTGTGCTCTAACACAAGATTCACGCCCCTGTATTTCCTGTCTAAATGTCTCCTTAAATTCTCCCAGCGGGAGTAGAACTTTCCCTCTTTAACTATATTCTCTCCCATCTCCCTGTGAAAAACTATTTTCAATTAACATTGCAAACATTTGTTCTTTACAAAAAGATATATTTGGTCTCCATAATCTAAGGAGGGAGGGGTTTCTTTTCCACTGAAGCAACAGGGTAAAGATTCAGGAGAATAAGTAGTAACATTCACATTTCCAGCGCTAAACATGCATGTTCTCCATTGATACGATGTTTGTCTACCTTAAGACAATGTGCCATAGTGTGGAGAGTAACAGGCATATTTAAGGAGAGGCTCAGCCACCAATACACATGCATCCTTCATTCCTATGATATTGACATAATTATTCATATATCTTCCTAATGGAGGTATGGTACATAACCTGTGACCAGTATTAACTTCTGCATGCCTTAACAATGCATTTTAATCTCCTCCCCAAAAAGTCACACCCCTGAACAAATCCATTCCTTCAGAACACTTCCAATATCAGTAATTAAGTAGCCAAAGGGAGATATAATGATTAAGAAAAGTTTACTATTCTACTCCTATTAGACATTTTAAAGCAGGCCTTCGACCCCAGCTATCCTCAATCCTATTGAAAATCATCACGAGAAACTGCCTATGACATAAAATCACAATTACCCTTTTTCCACCCGGACACTGACAAAAATCCCTACTCTTTGCAGCTTCCAATGTTCCTGCTCCGATAATGCGTCCTAAAGGAAAACCATGCCTGGCCTAAGTATCATAAGTAAAAGTTTCACTCTCTTAACCGGGTTAATAAGCCCATTTATATTTCATGAAAATAAGTGGAACATCTAACAAGACGTATTTCCCAGTCACAGTAAATTTTTTTTTTAAATCCTAAAATCTTGTATCAAAATAAAAATCTGAAAGACCCAGCGGCTCTCTATAAATTCCCCTCAACACTCCTCACAGATTCTGCTAACCAACTAAAAAGAAAAATTCTTTTAACTACAGAAATTAAATCTTCAAACCTCCCATAAAGCATTATAGAACTGTACACACATTTATGTAAAAAAATTTTTTTTTTTTATACATAAAGTAGCTTCCAAGGTGGAGATAATACATTTTTTTTTTTACATAAAGTTGCTTGTAAAGTGGAGATAATACACCCTCCAATTAAGATGGTTGGGAGATGTATATCCTGTGCATATTATACATAAAGTAGCTTCCAAGGTGGAGATAATACATTTTTTTTTACATAAAGTTGCTTGTAAAGTGGAGATAATACACCCTCCAATTAAGATGGTTGGGAGATGTATATCCTGTGCACGACCAAGATTCAAATACTGGTAATAATACAGCTACTGAAAATCGAATTGCTTTTTGCAAACATTTTTGTCCACATTCTAATAATATATATTCATAGGTGTGTACTAGGCCAATGGCCCTGGAGTCTTTACAAGCCTAGCCCATAGGATTACCTTGGCATCGTGCCACCCGACCTTAGTTTCCAGTGTCTCTGTCGAGTAAAGCCACTGGAGTGATCCCTGAGGTGAATCTTCTATTTCCCATCCACTCATCAAGATTTGTCTTGAAGAGGGCCAGTGAGGTGCTCTGCTTGACATGTACGGGCAGTCTATTCTACAAGGCTGTTTCAGTTCTTAACTCATCATTAAGATGAGGTATCTCGAGTCCCTCTTAGCACCACATCTATCTTTCTAATAAGGTTGCTCTCCAAGCACCTAACATTACGTGCTGCCTCTGCTGGACATGCCTTCTAAACAAAGGAAGAGGCTCTGTCAGAAGACGAGGAGAACTGGGCCCTTCTGTATCTACCAACTCCGATCTCTGTGTTGCAGCCAGTTAAATGATTTGGTCAGATAACTCCCTTTTAATTCTAAAGATCTCCTCCACTGGAACAGAAAATAAAAGGGACCGGGTGAAAAAGCAATCCAAAGAGATGGTGGGTACAGCAGACTAAACTGAATGTTATGCAGCCTGCAGAGCTTTATAGCAAAGACTGCACAATGATGCCATGTCTCAGAGGAATAATCTTGATTAAAAACTTATGAGCCCCACTAACGAAAAAAGTCTTTTTAGACACCTAGAAAGGGAAGAGATACTGTTCCTTTAGTGAATAAGCAGTAAATCTTGCAATGGTAGGCTGGTGAATCCTCACCCTTAGTACTGGCAAAAGAATCAGCTGGTGCGCTCTATCTTTAGAAATCTTTATTGCTGGTATACCAGTCAACTGAGAGCTCTTCCTAACTACAAGTCTAGCACAATGTTCTGCCTCCATATTTCCTGGGACCTCATGAATTCTAATATTCTTAAAACATGCCCTATCCTCAAAATTCACCACTCTGGCCTCCATCATGTCCACTCACTTTTCCAACTCAGCCAAATAGTGGTCCACAGTCATCAGCATAGTGTTAATTTTGACAAGGTAGTCTGAGTGCTAGGATAAGGACCCCCCCCTTGATTTTTGCAATCCACTTGTCCAGTTTCTACACAGAACTACATAGCAAGGCACTGATCTTTTGCAACTCCTGAATAATTAACTCCAGGGAAGCCAGAGGAGAATATTCTCTTTACACATTAGACCCTGATGCAGACCCAGGCCAGTCTCTCAGAGGTTCGTAAGTGAGATATCGGGTAAGCTACCACATGATGCTGACTGCCTGCTAGAATTCACAACTCCTCTTTCCTCTAGGTCATCATTTTGTCCTGAACTTAAGCCCAAGTTTAGCCAAATAACTTTTAAATTATTGCCACTCAACATTTCACAGAAATTCTCATAAAAATTACTTTATTCCACCAGCAAGAGAGGGAACAGCACTATTCAGCTACCAATGGGCTCCCATCTTAACTGAAAGTCCAAAGCAAATTAATTTTAATGTTCACAGTGGTGAGGAATATTGCCTTTTTCACATCTTCTCCAAATTTATCTCTGGCCCAAAGATGCACAGGTCCTTAAAGGAACAGTTTGTCAAATGAAGGCATGTGACCTTACTGTGCATAGCAATGCCAGATCCCACAGCTCTGGCCAAACCCGCTACTAAGTTAGACAGACCTTGAGTCATTAGGTTGATAATGGAGTTAAAGACTCAGACAGCATCTTACTTTTAAATTGTCAATTTGGCAACTGCTGTACAGCATGATGTATTTTGAGAGAATCATGCTCAAAATCCATCACACGTGAAAGATAATTTAATGGTGCTGGGGAAAAGGTAGAGGATGCGTAAACCTAAGTCCTTGACATGTGCATCGCCCTAGACACCTTGTCTGTTGGATGGACATTCAAGTTCTGAGGGTATCAGAGCCTTTTTAATGGTAACTGCAGAAATGAAGATATCAGGCTTACACATCTCAGATCAAACTCCCACTATCTTGAGGCTGAAAAATGTGGTCAGCATTTCTGGGAAAAGAGTTCACTATATCAAATTTTTTTCCACAAGCAAGTTTGATTATATCTCTCAAGATATCCACCAATTGAGAGACTGCCCATGAGGACTGTTGCATAGACGCACAGGCCTTCTGCAGCATCCTCTGTGGATATGGCATAGGATTTGTGGGCCATCATCCCTCTCATGTACAATTTCTAAATATTCACAGAATATGAAGTCTGCATCCTCAGTGTGGACCCTGCCTGCTGTGGAAGAGACTGGTGGATAGCCTAAGTGACTCTGCTTCCACGGGGCGTTCCTCAGTATCTTTACAGAGGGACAGTATAAACCTGAAAAGGAAGAAACCCTTGTTGGAGCGCACACCATGGCAAGGGCCTGCAGAAAGGCTGATGCCTCCCTAACCTGTTCCATAAAAGGTGGCTAGGTCAAAAGCCATGCAGAAGCTGTTTTGATTAAGTGCAGTGTCAGCATTAGTGGACAGAATGCTGTTCACTGGAACCAATACTAATAAGCTTGTTGGCTTGGCATCAGTGTTGATGCTGAAAACTGACTCAGTGCTAAGAAACTTGACACTAAAAAACCTAAGTCTGTATATGCGAGTCCTGACACAGATTATGAAAGGCCTCTGCCACTCAGATGCTGATGGTAGTAATGAGAATCCATGCCCTAGCATCATCAAGAACATTGCTGAAGCTAACAGCACATATATTAATAGCATCAATGTCAATAAAGCCTCTATCAACACATAAATTGTTGACAATGACACTGTAGCAGCCAGCGCATCAAAAACAAAGAGATGCGATTCTGACATCAGACCAGCACAAAAAAATTGCACTGCCAGTAAAGAACTTAAAGGTGGCCAGATAACTGGTGAAAAAATCCTCTTGGATTCCATGTCATCAACAGATGGAGCAAGGGTTTCGTGCATCAGACTACCTCTTTTGAGCCTTCATCTGGGACTGGTCAGAATTAATTTCAGGCATGGCAGGTGAGGAGTTACTGTTGTGTAAAGGTAGTCACGAATTAAGACACGAACAAGGGAAGCTTACTAATTCAACTCAGAAAAGAACCTCCTCTTAATTACATTTTTGTTTCTACTAATAAAAGGAATTCCACTACTTGTCTTCACAAGAAAATGTGTTTTATTACAAAAACAGTAAGTGCTTTCATCCTGTAACAAAGAGGCTTTATTAAAATGTATTTATTATTTTTATTTTAATTTACATTTGTTGACCAGGAATGTCTAACTGAGCTGGAGCCCTTTTTCAGCAGAGTCCCGGTGAGAAAAGCTCCATAATAATACAAACAACTAAAATAATCACAGTTTTAACAAGTTAAAAACTAATAAAAGCTCCATAATAATACAAACAACCAAATCAATCACAGTTAAACTAATAAGTTAAAAACTTAAAATAGTGATTTAAGACTAGACTCCATATTCTAGACATTAATAAGATTAAAAGAAAATGTCAGGGATGAAGAAAATGTTTTATAGTAACTGAAACTGTAGCTAAGTCTAAGGATGTTATTGCAGGGAAGGTAAGGAAAATGAGTGTGTACAGATAATGGGAGGGAGGGAGGAGGAAAGAGTAGAATAAGGGAAGTGTACAGATAATGGGAGGGAGGGAGAAGGAAGGAGTAGAATAAGGGAAGTGTACAGATAATGGCAGGGAGGGAGAAGGAAGGAGTAGAGTAAGGAAAGTGTATCAACTGTTAAACTGTTAAAAAAACTATTCTCAACCTCACTTTGAAAGGGGAAGGCAATGGAAATCCACAGTGGAACAAGAAAAACAGTTGTGGCAATTTAAACTCAATGCCACAAAGTTTCCTGGAAATCACTGTCAATGTTTGCATATTGTCAATGCTAAAACTAAAATGTTTGGAATACTAAATAACTTCTTAGAGGTATCCCTGGTACCAAATGGTGTTTGGGTTGTATTTGTTTTATTATATATTTAGATAATGGGGTTAGAGCCCCTGATCAGTTTGTCTCAGCTGTGAGGAAAAATGCAGGTAGAACATGATGTGCTCACGAATACTACAAACGATGCACATGCAGTGGTTCTGGAATACTATTACAAAGTAAAGGGTGAGTGATTGCGGAAGAACAAGAGGTCTTTATCTTTGCCTTGAAGGAGGTTCTGGGAATACCTTGGTTTTGATGTATATTGTGGATATGTGCTGTAATACTTGTAATGCTACAGTCATAGTATTGTGTTTTAGTTACTGTGCACCGGCTTAGAGTATTTGCTTTAAAGTTTTGTTCATCTGTTTATAATAAATTTCTGAACTTTGGGAAGAGTAAAATTTATCTCTACTGCATATGAGATACCGAGCTACGCTGAACATTGTGACTTCTTTGCATCCATATAGGACTGGACAACACCAGGGGGAAATGCTTGGTGGGACAGTAACCGGCTGTGCATCACACATTTAATTAAATAAAACTTTCATCTTTAAACATGTGCCCACTTGTGTATAAAACAACAAACTCAAACCATGCTCTACTTTGGCTGATGGCCTTCTAAATCAATACCTTAAAATAGCAGCCAGTACTATTGCCTACCCTATTTCAATCCTTTTACAGAGGTCAGTCAAGGATTCCAGTGTTCCCTGTGGTGGTAGTGATGGGGGGTGGGGGTTGGAGTAGCACAGTATCCTTGTACTCGCTGAAGTAAATTCAGCAGACGTCCTTAACTTTGGATCTGTCTCAGCCTTGTCATCCCTCTCCAAAATACTTGAAAAATGTGTTCACAAACTGAGTGCAAGTACTGTATTCTCCACACAGTACTATTTTCATCCCTCCCATAGTACTAGTACTGTACTACTAACATTTGTAGATGCTGGCAATAAAGCTAGAGATGATGTCAAACTGGAAATTTCCCTGTTTCTGGACTTGTCTAAAGCTTGCAACATAATCTTGTCCTCCTGTGGTTCAAGAGCTAGCGCTACTTGTCCAGTGGGTAACAGTCCCTCCAGTTATGAACAAGTACCTATTTATGCCTTAAACCTTCTTACACCCCCCCCCTTTCATCATTCCCTTCCTTACTTCACTCAACTTCTATCCCCTGACTCTCCTAAACTAGCAAAATATCTCTAAATAGTCATTGTTAAACAAGTTGCAACTGTTCTTAACCATTTGTTTAATTTGGTATTAAACTGTTTTAAGAGAATTCTTTGTTTCTGTAATACTCTGGAACTTTTCTCCCCAGGCCTCCACTGAAAATCGGCACCTACCCATTCAGATTTTCCTGGTAATCATCAAATGTCAGTGAATAAATGTAGACATAATGATCTTCCAAATTTATTATCATTGGTTGAACTTGTATTAATGTACATGTGTCAATTCTTGCAATAACCGCTGTATAAAACTTAATGGAGTTGTGTCACAACTATCATCTCATCTATATTTTTCCTGATATATATTTATTTGTATATAACCCAAGTAACTTATTTTTAATTGAAACTGTAAATTATATAACTGATGTCACAAGTGACTAAATAATGGGACTGTTTCTCATGAATAAAGGTAGCTTAAATGCTAATAAATAAGAGAAAGTGGGATGTGAAAGAGCTAAAGGAACTGTGGGGAAACAGTGTAAGAAGGAATGCTTGGTTATTTACATTAAAAAAAATCATTGTATGTATTTAAGAAAAATTAATATATTGTAAGATTTTTGTTGTTTAAAATGAGGATTAATAATGGGGTGGGCTGCGGTTGCTGGCTTTAATGCATGATATCAAAATGTCAATAGATTTCACACTGCTGTAGTCTTTGAGATGCACATACCTCTCAACCTCTTGGAGCAAAAATTTGGACAAAGCCTAAAATGATGGGGGGCAGATTTTAAATATTGCTCTTACAAACTTAGAAAGTTGATATAATAGGTTTTGCATTAGCATGAATTTTCTGAAGGATGTGGAGTCTTAAACTCAAATATTTGTCATTATTTAATGACTTCAATCCTGGGCAGCCACGGTTGTGCAGCAGTTAGTGTTGTCGCCTCACAGCAAGAGGTTCTCCGATTCAATCCTCGGCTGGGGTGCCTTCTGTGTGAAGTCTGCATGTCCTCCCTGTGGTCGCATGGGTTTTCTCCGGGTGCTCCGGTTTCCTCCCACATTCCAAAGACATGCTGTAGGTAGACTGGACACACTAAATTGGCCCTAGGCGTGAGTGCGTGTGTGTGTGTGTGCCTTCTGAGGAAGGTTGGGCGCCGGGCTGGCAACTCGACACTGTAAAACTCCACTGCCAATCATGAGCAGACAGGTGATCTGCTGTGGCGATCCCTAACCAGGAAAAGCCAACAGAAGAAATAATTAATATTGGTACACACCCAATTTCATTTAAGTGTTTTATAACTATGTTTGGTGCATGCTAATTTTACTTGCTGATTTTGACTCACTTATTCTGATCACATGGCTGATTCTCAGTTCTAAAGTGAGGTTGAGAATTGTTTAACAGTCTTGATAAAGTCTGTTTGTTGTTACAGGGCAAAAGCGCTCAACTTTTTTGTAATAAAACAGATTTTCTTCTGAAGACAAGTTGAGGAGCTCTTTTGGTTATTAGAGATTTGTTTTGTCCTTCAGTAGCTTGGCTGTGGATGTTTTTTGCTACTTTGTTCTTTAAGTCAATATCAGGAGACAACCAAACAGCTTCCACTACACATCAATAACCTTCACTGTATTTTCTTTTTTTTTTTTGCAGTGGCTCTGCCATACATTTATACTGAAAAACAACACATGACTAGACCTGTTTTGTGCATTTGTGTATGTAGCATTTCCTAGATTTACCTTTTTAAGGATAGGATGATGACCCAAAACAGGGTGTTGCTTAGGAGAAACAGAAGATGACTAAGTACATGGTTCAGAAGAATCTTTACCAGAGCTTGCTCCAGTAAATAAAGCTCAACATATTTCTAAGAGTCAGCTTAGTAATTTTTCTACAGATACAGTACTTCTGTATACTACACTGTTTTCTAAACAAAATGGGCATGTTATTCCTCAAAGGTATACTGGTGAAATGAAATGTTCATTGTCCAATGTCCAAATGGGCCAATGCCCAAGAAAAGGAAGACATTCCTTAACCCATCTAGAGAAACTATATTCTACATATTTTCCTTTGAATGGCTAAAGTGCAAGAAAGTACAGAGTTGGGCCTAGGCAAGCAACATAACAATTCTGATGATGATGATCAGAATTTACTTCTAGAAAGAGCTAAAGAAGCATGAAACAGCTAACAAAAACATCAATGTTTTTTGAGCTAAAAAGCACAAGAGCCAACAAAGGCCAGCTTGGGACGGGTCACTCTTCTTGAACAAATAGAAAATGAAGCAACAAAGACCTCAAGAGACCAGGCACCATAGTGTGTTATGGGATAGTTGGAGGGTGTTTGGCAACCTGGGAATGTTTTACCAGCTGAGTGGCCCTAATGCCTGCTGGCCTAAGTCCTGCAGTAACAGGGATTAAATCTCCTCTGACATCCAAACAAATACATTTTACTGTTTTAGGGATCAAATGCAGGAGCTTTCCATAGCAAAAGTTGAGATCAAGACCAAGATTCAAGCTATGTGAGTAGCAGAACAGAACTAGCAAGCTCAGCGACTAGGCACAATCTTCTAGTGGAGTGCTTTTCTGAGCATCTCTTAGAAACACTACAGCATACTGAGACCACAATCCTTACAATATAGAAATGGATGGAACTTGCCTAGAAACAAGACTGTTCATCTAAAAAATAAAATAAAGTTTTAAGGGGTAAGAGATAAAAATAATGTGTGCATATATTTGAAGAGAGAGTATTTTTTATATATGAAGGGGAGGGAGCAATATAAGGCTATAAATACAAAATTCAATTTCTAGTCTACATTCCGTTACAGCAGCAGTTCTAGTATTGTCTTTATGTTTATATAAACCAAACCAACAATAAAAACAGTAGTGTTTAATGTTTATATGACAGAAATAAGCAATTGAATTTAAGATCAAGTACTTCACAGTATGAATTAAAATTTAGTTTACCAAATATTTGGTATTAGTAAGAACAACCAACCTTGTTTTCAGTGGCATCATTGAAGTTCTTTATTTGTGAATTCTTAACTATTATTTTGGAAATGAAGACTGCCAAAGTGGATTTTTTTTAATAACTAAAAGTGCAAATGAAGTTAGCACATGCTGTAAACATTTGTGATTCCTAATTGTCCTATGGGAGAAAACTGCTGGAATACAAGGTGGCATACAGACATTTTATAGTTATATAAAAACAGCTGATTTTTTTTAATTTCCAACATCAAATATCATAACATTTCTAGTACAAAGCAGTTACAAATGGTAGAACTCTAAACAATGCTATGTGAGCCAGTAAGAGACTACATGAATATATTAGAGTATACATACATAATCAGTACCAAAATGGAAGGTTAATTTGTAAGACACTGTTTGAGAAAATGGTATTTGTTAAGCTACAGTGTCCTGTCCTAATGTCTATAGGAGCTGTATATTAACTAACTAAATGAACAAAGCTCAGTAACATAGGAAGTGTCATCAGTCTAAACAAAAATGAACAAATAATCAAAACTATTCAGCATGGCAAATATACTTTTCAGAAGTTGGATTACATGCCAATGCAAAGACAATAAATATAAGCATTTTAAAACTAAATAATACAGTACCAGATGCTGAATTTGGCATTCACAAGACAGACCAGTCCAGAACTGTAGGATACTGGTACAAAGTACCTCTCCTTAATGCTGCTTGCATCAACTCCAAAATGCAATGTGACCGAGCCTGTATTAAAGAAAAAAGAAAACACAACACAATTCCAGGTCAGCTGTACAATTCACAGTATTGACTCCATAAGTATACTGCAGTATAAAATACAGAGAGGTAACAAACGTCCTTAGTCAAAGGAGCTATATCCTATTTATAGATGCTTATGATTGGACAGCTGATCATAACCTGTTCTTTGTGTATTCTTAAAAGAGACTCCTTGACATTGAAGCTTGGGAGATGAATTTCTTAGGAATCGGTTTTGAAAACACCTAAAATTAAGTTATGATAGAGACCTGAGCATAATCATTTGTAATACATGGGAATTTTTAGCTGTCCTGATGTACTGGATAAAAAAGCTATAAGACTGCAGAGAGCCTAGTTCTAAAAGCGTTAAAAGCAGTAACACACCACACACAGTCACATAAATGGCAGACAGAAGCAAAGTGTACCTCTTATCAACCAACTGCTTTAAAATTTGTCAGACACTTTGCACTGTCAAAAAACTAAATTGTGGCAGTGTAAAATGCATTACAGCTTTTAAAACAGTCAGTAGGCTTTTCATACAGTTCCGTGATGGCTGCCTTCTCTGTGGCAGTGACAGGCTCACTAAAAACAACAAAGTTCATACTCAAGAAAATAGCTGTAAACACGCTTGTGCTGAGGTCTTATGTACAAATCTCATTATAAGGTTATGTGTTTCATAATTTCAAAGCATTATCAGAATGCTTCTTGTATTACACAATGATTATGCATGTTAGAATTGTTTAATTTCTACCACAGACCATGAAGCACTACTTCCAGAGTTTTAATACCAGATCAAGACAATGGTAAAAGTAACTGGAAGTCAAATGAAACTGAAAATAATTCTAATCGAAAATACTGCAGTCTGCACATATAGTATTAAATACAGATAAAAACAGTATCTAGTTTATGCTTAGAACATAAGTTGAAAATTTCAACTTATGCTGTAAGCATAAAGTAGAAATGCACCTTAAGTTCATATTTTTCAATATTTTTAGTAAGGTGTAAATACCTTATAAATTATAAAGCAGTTTATGTGAAGAAGCACTGACATTATTTAATGATGAAGTAGGTAGGGCATGTTTATATTCAAGATGTACAATAAACAAAATCTAAACTCTGTATTTATAACATTTTATTGCTATTATGTTTATGTATTTTAAAATACACTTGAAGTCAGACTTTTAATTACAAAAGTTAGTAAACAAGGGCAACCTAAATTTCTGAAAGGACAGCACATCACATGGATTCTCTCTGACTGTATTAAAAACACAGTGAACAGAATTTATAAAATAGTTAGGGCAACTACATTTTGAAATTATAAGAATTTATGGTTCACATGCAAATAAAGAAATTCAGAATATATCAAGAGCAATCACAAAAGGCATTATATGCTCACAAGTTTTTCAGTGACAATTCAACTGTTTATGAGACGGACTCTAAAAATGAATAATGAAAACTGGTCAGAAATATTCAAGCATATAAAATTTGCATCTCTAAGATCAAAATTTGTTTCAAATACACCGAAAAACATTCTAATTATTCTTGAGCTTGAGTTTCAAGTATATGCTGGGTCTTGGCTTCACTAAGATGGTTCTCAGATATGGAGGTGCCAGATTCAAATTATAGATCCGGACTGAGAAAAGAGACTTTTTAATCTGTCTAGCAGTAAAACACACAGGAACAGTTAAAGTAAACTTGGTAAACAAGTGAGAGCAGAAACACCCAAGTTTTGCACCACGGAGATGCAGAGTTTTTAAATCCGTATACGACAGCCACTGAGACATGTAAAAACACAAAAATAACTAATACACGTATATAATAAACATAAAACACTAACACCATATCAGTGTGTAGCACACACAAACCCATCCAGCTGCCAGGAAGCATTCTGAGTGCAGACTTTCAAGTGGATTCCATTAGGGGACTGCCTCACTCCCATCCAGGCAGCATGCAGTGCAACACCTTCACAAAATTATCTCCCTTATTTCTCAGTTGTGTTCTTATACTGGCTACAGAAGCACTGATAATAGGAGGTTACTCAGCTAGCAGCCCAAGAGCTTTTTTAAGCCTATCCATTCCTGCCCATGGGCTAGAATGGCTTTGGTGTATGCCTGTTCCTTAGGGGATCTACAAACTTCCTGTGTCTGTAAGGGCCACAGGTGCCAAAGCCAGGTGTGAATTTGTGATTTCTCATTAAAGAAAACCAGACAGAAATAAAAGTACAGTCCTGAAAGCAGCTTGTGATGACACTAACACAAGAACTAAAAGTTATTCATTACACCTGGTTACTGAGATGTTCACGAAGAACTAAAAGCAAAGTAGCCTTTGTAATTAATCCAACTACTCCAATACTAGCTCATACGAAGGTAATTAATGCAAAACAAACACAGAAGGAGTTTTACATCATCAGCTGCAGCTGTATGGGAAGTTCCAAAACAGGAACACTCCAAATGACATGATAAACAGAGGTTCTGTTGTATCTTTCGGCTTATCCCGGTTAGGGGTCGCCACAGCAGAACTCCGGTCCGCTAATGTTTGGTAGTGGATTTTTACATGCCGAGTTACCAGCCCTGATGCACAACCTTCAACGAAGGCATGCCCATTCACGCATGCCTCCACACAGAAGACGCTCTAGCTGAGAATCAAACGCGACAACGTCTTGCTGTGAGGTGACAACGCTACCGCAGCACCACTAGCACAGGTATAAACAGAGGTTCTGTACTTACCATGTTGGATCCTTTTCATTCCAGGTCCATCCAGTTCAACTGATGGGGATCCAGTCATGTTGTGGATCTGACCTTAAGATCATTCTTTAATCCTGCAATGCACATGTCCCTAACCTTACCTCAGATCAAGTTTGCCACTTCTTTAAGACTGCATCAAAAATACAGAGCATAGAGGATGTTGTGAAGAGCATGGACTTCAAACAAATGCACATTTCTGTCTGGATATAAATGGTGGTAATCTGGAAGAGGTGAGGTGGATGGGTTGTTGAATTAGAGGGACTAAGGATGAAAAGGATGCAGAGTTCTGTTAAGTATGTAATTCTGTATCCTATTTAATTTCATCTGTTCAGTTTAACTGATGGGACAGAATCCTAACCTACAAAGTTTTCTGGGCAGAATCATGACACGATATCCTCAAGGACAAAAGCTCCAAAGGAAGACATAGTTCTGAAGGGAGATTCAACTTGTAATGTTTGGAAAAGGTATGCGATGTAGACTATGTTGCTACTATACAAATGTCATCCATTGACAAATTTATGAAGGCGGCAGTGGAAACTGACACAGACCTAGTTAAGTGATCCTTTGGCTTCAAATGGTAAAGGCAATGTTATTTTGGATACTTCATATTCTATACTGAAAGGAACAAAGGATATAAAACCTATAGATTTTGCTCATTGAAGGTAAAAATACAATTGTCTATGGACATCTAAGGTATGAAGAAAAAGTAGAGTCTTGCTGGAATGGTTTGGAAAGAAAACTGGAAGGTGAACAGACTAGTTAAAGCTGGAATCAAGACCATTATGGAATGAAGGTAGGACTGGATCTTAAGGAGACCCATTATGGAAAATCAAAACTGCAGACATTCTTGGCTGTATATACCTATTTGCAATTCTTCTTGCTGAGGTGAAATTAGTGCTTTCTGTGGGATGTATTTAATTTCAGCAGAGGATACTGGCTCAAGGAAAGGACATGTTAATGTTTCGTGAACAAGGTTATGATCCCAAGGGGGTGTTGGATATTTGACAGGGGGCCATAATACAAAGGTTCTCCTGAGGAAACGCTGTGCACAATTTTTGTGCTGCAAGTGAGGATAAAAGGAAATCTGGAATGAAAATATGAAACAGCTGCCAAATGAACTTTAATCACAGAACAGCTGCAGCCAGCATCAAACAATGATTTCTTTTATTTACTGGTATTTGTTTAAAAGGAAGTAAAGAATTGACTTGATGCCAAGAAGGGATCTAGTCCTTGGTTAGATGTCCATACAGAAACTGCCATTTGTTTTTGTAAATTTTGGAAAGTGGAATCTTTCTGGTCAGAGGTCATTACTCGAATTGGAGAAACCATGCGGTCAGTTTAAGGGAGTGAATTTCTGGGTGAGGTTTGCGATACAGGTGGGATACCAGATCAGGTTATAGACTGAGAAGCAATGCCTGTTTCATTACAGGAGGCCTCAAGCAAGTGTAACATTATTTGCCTGGGCCAGAATGGCGAGATGAAAGTTACAGCAGCTTTGCATACTGAAGCTTTCTACAGAAACCTGGTGATCAAGGAGACAAGAAGAAAGGCATAAACAAGTCCACAAGGCCACTGACAAATCAAACCATCCCTAGACAGATTAGCTGCTGCATTTGGGACTGGACGAAGCAACAAAGAATAACGGCAAGTCTGGCCCCAGAGGTGGGAGATGTGTTATGCTTCTGTAGGATAGAATAACTCTGCTGAACCTGTCAACTAGATAGCAATGCATTTTCTACAGGAAGAGCCAGCTGTCAGAATGATGTGTGAAGCTGTCTCCCACTGGCTCATTCTCATGATTTCTTTGCAAGGAGGTAAAATCTGGTTCCTCCCTCCCTGTTAATATACCATACTACTGACAATGAGTGAACAGAGATCACCCCTGGAAGAAGGTATTCCTGAAGGGCCTGAAATCACTAGGGGAACTGTCCTCATTTCCAAGCTGTTAATTTGACGATTAGCCTCTAATTCTATTCAGGTTCCTTGAACCATACTCTCCTCATAATGTACCCCTCACCCCAGAGAGGAGGAGTTTGTGGTCAGTGCTGCTGTCGTGAGTGGGAAGGATGAAGTCATCCTACAGAAAATATAGGAGATTCTAGACACCAGATTAGATGCTGTCTGCATAGTAAAGCAGACAAACTGGGGTATTCATAGTGTATAACCCTCATCTAAAGTTAAGCATGTGGAATTGGAAGTATAGATGAGGCTATCAATCCAAGAACTTTTAGGACTAGGGCAATTGGAGGAAAACAGTGATCTAGTAAAGTGGATACAGATTTCTTTAGTGACAGCAGCCTTTCATTTAGCAACTTTCATATGCAAGGTGCTGTTTCCAGATGGCATACAATGAAAACTATTCTAAGATTCCCAAGGGCAGACACAGCTGAAGCAAGTAAACTCTGGAATTGAGAAGCGACTCCCACTGAAGTAGCAGCCAGGAACCAGCTGTCTAGAAATAGGAATATGCCAATCCCTTTAAGAGGTGCAGATGAACTGAAGACCATCACCATGCACTTGGTAACTGCACAAAGGGGAGGAGTTGTGATGAGATCCACTGACAGGGCTTGAAACTCACAGTCATTGTCTCCTTGCCATAAGTGTAAGCATTTCCTGGACTACTTGGTAATTTCAGTATGGAGGTAGATGCCAAGAAAGGCCAATGGAACACATCTAGTTGCTTGTCTGCAGGCAAGACAAAATCATTTGCACAGTGACCCATCCTGAACTGGGTGTTTGTGATGCACTGATCTTGGCCACTGTGATCTACAATTAGTCTGAAGTCCTTGGTTTTCTTTGGAACTAAAAATAATTTGCTGGGACTTCTATAATGACTCTTTTTACTAGCAGAGTAATAATTTTTCTTTTTGTGGCTCTGCATTGGTGGGGTAAAATGTCTGGAAGTGGCAGACACTGTGGATTTGGAATGGAGAAATACAGTATGATTTAGCTTCAGGATATTCACCTCACCCCTGTGATTTGCATGATGGCCACCACGCATCAGAGTGAAGAGAAAATCTATGTTCAACTCCATCTAGAGGAAAGGCAGTTGGGTAACCTTCAGGGACATTGAGGCAGTTTCTCACAGGAGCAGCCCTTAAACACTTGGTTTTGCGGACCACCTCTGCCTCTAGGGTGGCACCCATTGAAGTAGTCATCACTGCCTTGGCCTCCCTGTCAGAACAGTATTAAAAGGATAAGCATTAGGATTTTCCTGAACTGAAGCAATTTGGGACCTTTCTGATTCCTGCTGTACAATCATTCTGGGTATCTCAAACCCTGCTTCAAGACCAGACAACATCTTACCTTCCTGTTCACTCTTCTGCAGCTTCTCCTTGACTTTAACTTCAAAGAGTGTGTATCCACCAGAAGTGAGTGTTGACAAAGGACACCTAAAAGTTGTCTCTGAAATTATAAAGGTGGAGGCAGGTATGATGCCTCACAGTTATGCAAGCTTCCGCCACTCCATCAGCCACATTATGTAACAGTCTCAGTAATAGATTGGAAATAGCATTGTGGCCATGTGAGCTTTGACTTGTTTTCCAGACTCTGGAGTAGCTGGTTGGCCACTGCTACAATAATGAAGTCCAACAGAGGGCCCTTGCTCCAATGCTGCCCGTCTTTAAAAAGTCAGAGATAGTTTTGTCCAGTTTACTTGGGATTGCTATAGTGGAATCAGAATCCTACAATGCCATCAGATCAGTGAAGTGGCCAATAGGGGATGCTAACCAACAGGTAAAGGGGGCAGACTTGAAGTCTTCAAACAACACTTCTCGCCTGAGGTGAGTGGGGTCTGAGGGCCAAGACCCATTCTGGTGCATCAGTTCTAGTATCTTGCTAAATCTGATGTCTTTAGGTGGGGCGGGGACTATGGAGATCTATCCCCCTTTGAAACAAATCAGTGTCAGAATTGGGGGACTCTGTGGGGGAGTTGACATACCTCCTTTTATACCTTCATTTCCTGGGTGGATCCAGTGGGGAGATGCCGGAATCCCAGAAGATTGCCTCAGCTTCTAAAAAAGGCTGTGTAAAGCCTTCAGGCCTGCCTTGTACTTGGGAAGGGCAATGAAAGGGCTGAGATTCAGACTGAAGAGTGTCAATTGTTGGATCCGCTGTCAAGAAGGCTTCTGCAGTCTTCCATGATGAGCAAGCAGCCATCCTCTTGATAACCTCTTAAGCCAACCCTGAGTCTGTTGGTGTCAGAGACGTCTAAATCAGTGCCATGTTGGTGCCTACCGAAATGTATGTCAATAGCACTGAGGATGGGGTTACTAATAGCACTGATCAGGCTGGCTCTGAAAGATATACAACACAAGACCTTGAATTCCAAGGGCTATGACACATAGAACAGCACTGAACAAAATGGAATCAAATATGATGCCCAAGGCCCAGCAATAAGGGCCCAGCTCAGGAACTCCATTGACTCTGAGGTTCCTGGTGTCAAATGAGTTGGATGTAGAGATGTTGGCACTAAGACCGCCAATCTAGTTAGTGCCGTTCCTGCAAGCTCCAAGCTAGACATCAGCTCAGATATCACCAGTGCCGAAACTGGGACAGGGGATGGAGCTTGAAGAGAAGAAAAGTAGGATAACCCAATCCTCCCTAGAGACAGTGGGGGTAAAGATGACACCCATTTCAACTTAGAGCCTTCAAGAAGGCCTTCATCATCCTATCTCATTCCATCATAGATATGCTGTGGAAATCCTTATTAGGCCTAAGGGATGAGGCTGAAGGAAGGAAATCCAAACACCTCTCTCTCTCTCTTCTCCCCCTGATGAAAGTCCACTAGACATCTTCAGAGACTTGTCAGACATTACTCTCGTCTCCATGCAGGAGGGGTCCAGCACCAGAGAGGAAGGTCATGTATGTGACATTAATGATGACTGCTGAAAGTATAATCGAAAAGTCTTTGGTGCTGAAGTGTTCTGGTACTCAGTCTTTTTCTTTCATTCTCTTTTCTTTTAGTCTATTGGATCCTTCTTTATCATTGTCCTTATCCTTTCATTCAAGTTTGCCATGTTTTGGTGACAGCAGACCTTTGAGAATTAACTTAGTTTTGCATTCCAGCAAGATACAATGGCAAACGTCTTTGCATGTATCTCAAGCCACTGAGACAAGTACAACTCAAAGATCATGGGTATCATGAGTTTGGATCTTGTTGCTACATTTGCCATGCTTTTTGAAGCCCTTGTCCATATTCAGTTAAGGGTAGTAAACAAAGAAGCAAACTAAGAAATATGCAAGTAACAGTCTCTACTATACTTATTTGAGGCAGGAAAAAAGCAGTAGGCCAAAGGGAAAATGTGTTAATTCTAATGGTAAAAAGTCAAGGAAACAGTACCAAATAAGAAAGTCTACTAATGGATGTCCATCAGTGAGCACGAATATTAAAGAAGCAAAGAAAATTAAAAATGTCAGCAGGCCTCTGCACCAGTCACCTGCAGAGAGAGCACAGGATGAATGATCTATTTTTTATCAAAAGTATGGGAAAATGCAAGCATATACAAAGGGTGAAGAAGGTTGAAGAGAGTCAAGGTAAGTTGCTAGATAAAGGCAATTTCTGAGACACTCAGCAGAGTGCCATGATCGCAATTTGCCTGAGTGTGAAATAAGATGTGGGGCAGGGTTAGGGACAGTTTCATTGTGGGAATAAAGAAGGAGCTTGAGGGTTTGAAGCAATTGCTAGAGCTGCCTGACTGGATCTATGGGATTGCTAGATTCCCATCAGTTGAATCAGACAAAAGGCAAGAAATAAATTACTCAGACAGGGAACCAGAGCGCTACATCAGAAGACCGTCAGGCTATCAATTTTTCTAGTGTTTTAATGCTAAAGCCTGCTTACAGTCTGGAACCTTCATCCATAACAGCAGGTTAAAGTAATAACTCTGAACAGAGTGAATGAATTCCATGTATCTAGTGCTAAAGCACTGTTAAAAAGCTATAAATAATGCAACTAAACCACAGATAATGAATGGTGGACAGTTTTAAGGAAAAAAAATCTCTCAGTTTCTGTTAAATGATAAAATGTAGATAGCCTTCCATTCTGAAAGCATTTGTTTTATTTACTGACATTTGTTAACCAGGAATGTCTAACTGGATAATTTTATCTGTTTTCAGCTGAAACCCAGGGAGAAAAGATCCACATGTAAAAAGAGAAAATACATAATCATGTATGAAAATTGACATCACATTAAAAAATACTGTAAATACCTAGATAAATTCAAATATTTATACACATATGACATTTGGAATAATACACACATACCACCATTAAAACAAGATAAATACAATATCATGTATCAATGAAATGTGCTGACATGTTTTAAGTGCAGGCGTTTATTACTCAAAGTAAATGTCAGTGTGGAAAATTCAAAACGGTGGGTAAGGAGGAGGAGGGGAGAGTGAGAAAGGTATCTGTTAAAGGTGATATGTTGAGTAGCTATGGGAGGGAGGATAAATGAGTAAAAGCAGAGTAAGGGAAATAAGAGTAGGTGAAATAAAAACAAAGAAAAGGAGATAGGATGTATATAGGTATAAGAGGAGAAGGAGCAGAAATTTTAGCCAGAAGAGCAGCAGGTGCAAAAGGAGGAGTCAGAGATGAATTCTTTTTGATGCAGCTTAAATTATTTAATGTTACCTATTGCCCTGATTGGTGCAGCAATCGTATTTCAGACATTTGCTATACAGTGCGAGCAGCACTTTGACCACATTTTCTTGTAAGACTTATAGATGGCAAGTAGATTTTTGTCAGAAGATCAAAGGTGACAATTTGGGAGGCAGTGGAGGAGAACTGCACTTATAGTTAGAAAGTGGGATTAAATCTAATTTTGTGTGTTAATAGAAATTGGGTATAATTTAGTTGGGATAATTCTACCCAATTTAGAGTTTTTAGTGCAGAACAGAGATGTGTTCTGTAACTTGTATGAGCTGAAAATCTAGCTACCTTAATGTAGCACTGTTCTAGTTTAGATTTCAGGGTGGCCTGTAGGTTAGTCAAGATGGGAGATCCATATAATAGAGAAGGGAGTAGGTATTTAGTAGCAAGAGTAACTCTGGTCAATGCAGTAAGAATTTTTTGGCTTCTCACTCAATTTCTCCAAAACCTTTGGGTTTCTAATACCATGGTGGGAATGGACGGCATTCCTAAGTCAAAGTATGATTAAAGTTCATGAAATTAGTATTGTTTCAAGCTTTGATGTCAGCCAAAAGTGCTCTTCGCAGCACCTGCGATGTGTCCAGTAATGACTCCTCCTGCAATTCATACGGAATTACATATATTGGCAACATACCTAAATACGATTGCAGATTCTTTTTTGCTCCTCCTACTACTGGAACTCTCTGGGTATCTTTCTTTCACATTGCTCTCGTTTCTGCCTGCAAATCTGGATATTTTATGACTTTGTGTCTCACTGTATGCAACACACTGTAGTCACGGAGTATAGCGATTTCAATGTTCAATGCTATTTTTGTCTTCTTTTCATGGACCACTATATCTGGTTTTCTCGCATTTGTCTTTTGAACTGTTGGTAATGGGTGATCCCATGTGATGCAGACTTCATAATTTTCTATGATGCTTTGTAGCTCATGTTTCAAGTGTTTTATCAGCCACTTCAATTCCATAATGTTTGCACAATCCACAGTGCAACATTCTTGCCACGTTATTATGCCTTTCAGTAATACAGTCCTTCTGCCATTAGTATGTCACAACCAGCAAGAGAATGTGCGACTGTTTCCAGTACATTTGTCTGTTTTGCCCACATGTTCAATAAACTTTGTAAATCAATGTCTATGTAGCCCATTATCTTGGGCTGCCAATATTAACATTTCATCTTTTGGTTTGAATTTGTCTCTGCTTAACCATTTCTGTGTTCGATCCTGATCAACATGAGGTTCTTCCTGACGTTTTCTAAACTTGCAACTATATTAAAAATGTCCTTTTTAAAAAATGGAAATGTGTAGAGCATCCAAGACTTATTTTGGGCACACTTGTTCAGAAAGGATGGTGTGCATTTGTCTAGATTAGGGAAGAGAAATTTGCAGCAGATATTTTGCAATATTTGACAAACACTAGTCAGGATTTTTGCCAGGTCAAAAATGTAACAGTTCACAGATAGCAACATTTGATGCATCTCTGATGGTTGTTAATGCTAGGACCATTAATAATAAAGTTTTTTTTATTAGAAAATTTTCTACGTTCCCACAAGATTGATGTTATTGTTTGTGAAACATGGTTAAAGAACAATGACTGGAAACCAGTTCTGACAATGTATAAATGGTTTTACTGTAACAGACATTCTAACAAAAAAATCAGGTGGAGGTGTTATGACAGGGATTAAAGACAGCTATGAGACCTGTGATTATTACATGTTCAATGATAACCCCAATACTATAGACTGTGTAACTGTGACAATAAAGACAACCTTGGAACATATAACAATTGTTGGAGTGTATAGACCACCAAAGTCAAGTGCAGATGACCTACAGGAATTCATACATTTCTTACATGAAACACAGGAGGTAATAATAATATCAGCTGGGGACTTAAATTTATCAAAAGCAGACTGGAATAATATTGATTTAACAATGTTAAAGTAATTATCCACAGAGTATATTCAGGAACAAATAATGCTTCAGATTGTAAAAAACCTACCAGGGGACGGAATATACTAGATATTGTTTGTGTTCCCAAAGAAATTACTTTAACCTCAAGTCAAGTTTTACCACTATTGATGTGCAGTGATCATGGGGTTATTAAGTATAATTTGTTGCTAAATAATTCTACCAAACTGAAATCTAAGCCAATGCACAGAAGGTTAATTACAGATTATAGGGAAGCAAAATAGTTATTATATAAAACTTACTGGAGTGAGGTGTTCAGTGGAAAAACTGCAGATGGAATGTGTATTGAAAGAAATTGAGTGCAAAAAGTAAAAAAAAAAAATTTAACATCAGGATCTAGGCACGCAACATCAGGGGGGTATATTTCCATAAGAACAAGATACTTGATTAAGGTGAGAGACAAAAAATATAAGAAATGGAAGAGAGGTAGAAATACAACTTTGAAAACTGAAATAAACAAGCTAGATTAAGCACAGTGTTAGACAAGATCAAGAAAAATTTGCAGAAAATTTATTATATAAAGATATTGAGCATAACAGGAAACCTTTTTATAGATATATAAGATGTGGAAGGAGTAAAGATACACAAATTGATAAACTGTGTGTAGATTCTAAAATGTATTCTCAGACACAACAGATTATAGATACATTTAAAAAATCTTATGCAAAACAGTTTGGCTCTTCAAAAGTGGTGGTAAATTGTCCCAGTGACACTCAGGTAACCCCAGATACTGGAATCAAATTAGATTATATTGAAAATGAACTGTGCACACTGGATCCAAACAAAGCGCAGGGAGGAGACGGAATAAGTAACAATGACACTAGATCCTACCCAATTCGGCTTCGTTAAGGGCAGATCTTGCCTCTTGAACCTGGTCGACTTCTTTGAAACAGTTACCAAAGCCATAGATGAAGGGAAGGTAGTCCACACAGCCTACCTGAACCTCGCAAAGGCCTTTGACACAATACCCCACTCGGGCATCATAAATAAGCTCACCAGCTTAAATATCAACCCCTATGTCACAAGATGGGTTGCAAACTGGCTCAGGGATAGAACCTACATGGTCAGAATAGCAGGTGCCATGTCAGACTCTAAACCAGTTACAAGTGGTGTCCCACAAGGCTCAGTCCTGGGACCTCTCTTGTTCGGTATATATTTCTCCGAGGTACAGGCTAACATGGGTGGACTATGGCTGACCAAGTTCGCAGATGACTGCAAACTGGGTGCTATAATCGACTCTCCGACTGGCCCAAGCATCCTCTAAAAGGGTCTCACAGAGACGGATAACTGGTGCCAGAGCTATGGCCTAAAGCTAAATGCCAAAAAGTGCATAGTCATCCCCTTTGGAAAAAACAAAGTGCGCACAAATTACCACATAGGTGGTAATCCATTAAGTACGGAAGAAGTAATTAGGGACTTGGGGACCCAAGTAGATAGCAATCTCTCCTTTGACAATCACGTTGCCAAAGTGGTTAGAAAGACCTTCTATATAGCCCACCTTATCATGAAAGGGTTCACATCTATCAGGCCCATAATTGAGTACAATGCCCCGTTTGGGATGTACCTTGCCCGACACCTTCAGCAACTGGAAAGACCCCCAAAAGTATCTCATCAAGGGGCTCAAACAGATGCCCTATGCAGTTCGGCTAAAGAAACTCCAGCTCTACTCAGCTGCGTACTGCCTACTCAGGGGCAATCTGTGTCTGATGTATAAAGCCATGTCCAACCCAGAATTAATGGACATGCTTCACCTCAGGAAATCTAAATCCCTTAGAGCTACACGCTCCAGGGACCTGAACCTCAGCACAGAAATAAATAGGACATGCTGGAGGGACAGATTCATATCCCAGAGGCTCCCCTCACTCTGGAACAAAATCCCAATCCATGTCAGGCAGAGCCCCTCACTGACCCTCTTCAAGAGAAATCTTGACGATTGGATGGGAGATCATAAGTTTACCCCTAGGATCTCTTCTGTGTCGCTGCTTGACAGAGGTACAGTAAACAAACCTTAAAAGGGCTACCTTCTGTGACCTACTATACAGAGGCACAGTCAACTAATCTAAAAGGGTGGCGAAAGCCAAACATACACTGGCTAGGCTTATAAATGCCCTAGGGCAGATAGCCTAGTATCAACCTATGAACCAACCTTTGACCTGAGAACACTTCAGCAAGAACTTACACTACCATTCTATCTACCATTCACTAGGTCATATAAATATGGGGAGATTCCTCAAGATTGGAGACATGCACTTATTAAACCTGTCTTTATGGGAAAGGGGAGTAGGACAAACCCAGAATCATACAGACCCTTAAGTCTACTTTCATGTTGTGGAAAAATAATGGAGAAGGTAATACTGGATAAGTTATTGTCAGAACTGGATAGGTTGGGACTTGAAACCATATATCAGCATGCATATGTTGACAATAGATCTATTACCACCTGCAACATGATGTTCTATAACAATATAAAAACAGCTATGAATGAAAAATTGTGCTGTGATGTGATTTATATAGATTTAACTTCAATTTGATAGGGTCATACACAAAGGTTCCCCTATTCCACTGGGGCAAAAACTTCACGTATCAGGAAGCAGAAAGGACGAGTAATTTCAATCTAAAAGAATGGCTTCAGGTTAGTTTTACTTCTGATTTTAAAGAGAAAGTTACTAACCCCAAGCCAGTGACTGATGCATTTAAAAACCAGTTGGATAAATTTGAAAAATTGTTATACAAATACAAAAGTTTAGACATAGAAAATGGTTATTTGAAAGAATGTATTTCTGAAGGCACTGTCCAAAAAGGGCTTCGGATATATAAATATCCTAACAATGTAGACCCAGGGAGTGTCTTTCATAAAGAATTAATTTGAATTTTTAACAGATGTGGACTTGAAGTTTTGAAAAGTATGGTTGATGAAAATGAAAGGGTAAAGAATGATTTAATGAAAGAAATTGATGTGTTAAATGATTGTATTAAAAATTACCTCATGTTTACCATACCAATTGAAAAGGAGAAATATTTTAAATTAGAAAAGGAATTGATGAACAATGCAATGAATTAATAAGAAGAAAGATTAAAACATTGGAAAGGGATGTTTCTGATTACAAAAAAAATATTAGTTACCCTAAGTTTAGTTAGAGGTTTTGGGAAAATGAACGCAGAGACATTAGAAAAGAAGGGGACTACGAAGATTCTACTAGGATAGGAGAACATGTGGGTGACCTGAATGATATTAATGAATATCTCCCGCTCTGTAGATCAGAGAGACTTAGGAATAAAAATTAATATCAACAAAAACAGTATTATTCAAATTTTGGGGGGGGGGGCAAGAAGGGAGAGGGGAAGGTACTAGTGGTTGAGAGTACCTACCGCCCCGACTTGGAAAAGAAAGATATCATTCAGGACATCAAAAACCCTTACAGGTTTAGTAAGGAAGATTTTACTATACATAATTTCAGCCACATAGAACTGAAAAACGAACATTTTAGTTTGTTATCCAAAGGCATTAAATTTATACCTCTCAAAAAGGAGATCTTGCAAGCACTTTATTGGATGTTAAAACATACACAAGAAAAGTACATTTTCAGGTATTTTTTAGTCAGGAAACAGTTTGTGAGCCAACAAATTTGGTGAAGAGAAGTGTGTTTAATCCTCCCTTACACCCACAAATAAAAAACTTTGAAAATGCGGTTGAAAATGAAATCAGAAACAATTTTGATAAAGTAAGATACAAAAGAAACTTAGATACAAGAGAAAATACTGTATTGAATGAACTCAGAAAAGCTATAAATGTAAGAGTTATGAAACCAGACAAGGGAGATGGAGTAGTTTTAATGGATGTCCTTACATACGAAGGCAAAATGAATGAAATACTAAGGGATTCCAAGTAGGTACTCCAGTACATCAAAAAATGAAATTAATATAGCTTATCGGAGAATTGATATGGCACTGGAGGGACTACTGGTCGAGTGTTTAACTGACCAAAAACCATACAGGTACTTAAAGGTGGACAAACCAAGGATACCAACTGTATTTGGGATACCCAAAATACATAAGAATGGGGTAGATCCACCTTTAAGGCCTATTGTGTCAGCTGAAGGATCTAAAACCCTACCTCTAGCTAAATACGTTGATTCAAAACTTAAAATGTCATGGTTAATGAGAAAAATATTTTAAGAGATTCTTGGGATTTCCTTAGCTGTATAAAACAAGACCTATACAAAGAAGATATGAATTTCCTTACCACTGATGTAATTTACTTATTTTCCAGTATTCCCCATGAAGGACGACTAGCACTGCTAGAAGAAACAATATTTGAAGACAACATTAACCCATAATGAACGTACAGTTATTTTACAACTAGTAGATTTAGTCTTGAAATACAATTTTATTTATTTTAAGGGGGAATATTTTCACCAAATAAAAGGTGTAGCCATGGATGCAGCCTGCGCACCAACATATGCAAATTTAGTTATAGCAAAATGGGAGGAAAAGCAGGCATTAAATTCTATACATAGCCAAAAATGGCTCCTGTATAAAAGATTCTTGGATGACATTTGTATTTTTGGGTGGCACCTAAAGAAGAGATTCTTGACTTTATTAACTTTTTAAATAATACCACAAATTTCTTGAAATTCACACACAATGTGAAATATGAAAAGGTGCAGTACTTGGATGTAGAGATTTACAAGAGAGACAATAAGTTCAACTCTAAGGTGTACAGGAAAACCACTCACTCGAATTCTTATTTACATTTTAACAGTGCTCACCCTATGCATCAAAAAAGGAATCTGGTTAGGGGACAATATATAAGATCTTCCAGAATGACATCTAATAATGATGATTTTATAGAAGAAATGAAAATTTTAAATCAGATGTTTAGGACAAGGAACTACCCAGATAGTTTAGTTGAACAAATAGAGAAAGAGGTCCTAGTAGGAAGAGTAACAAAATTTAAACCTATTTTAGGCTGTACGGAAGAAAGTACAGGACAAGGTAAAGTAGAAGAGAATTTTAGTAGGGCCTTAGTAATAGAATACAATGCTTGTTCCAGTTTAATTAGGGGATTATTGACAAGGAATGGAATAGATTCATTGCCATTACAGACTTAGATAGGATAATTAAGGAAAGGTTGAAAGTAGTATACAAAAATTCTTATACCCTGAAAAATTTGCTAGAAAAGAATTACGTCTCTGACTCTTCAAATAATAAAAGAAGAAATGGAACTTTCAAATGTGGACATTATTAACAATGTAGGCACACTGTGAACAAAGAAACTATTCACTTAGAAAGTAGGAACATGGTAACAGAAGGGAAAGAATTTAACAATTGTGACAATAGTGGTTTAGTTTACTTGGCAAAATGTCAAGCTTGCCAAGCATTCTATATAGGAAAGACAAAGCGTAAATTAAGAAGAGGAATTTATGAGCATGTATACGACATACAAAATAAAGAAACTAACACTCTATACAAACATAAACATGACTGCAAAGATGCCCACTTATTGGAAAGGGTGAAAATTGATGGAAGAGGAGGCTTACGGGAGGAAAAAAACGAGCATAGAGAGCTCTGGTGGCAGGTAACTTTACAGGCTAATAAGTGGTCAGGGTTGAATGACTGTATTTCCATAGCCCCTCCTTTTCAAACTTAGAGCTGCAAAATTATAAGTTACATTAGCAAACAACCTGGATCCTTGAATTATACATTTTCAAAAGAAATGTGGTTTTATGCATTTGTTCTCTGTATTTTTTAAATGTTTTAACATAATCCTTTTAAAATGGTTCAAAACATTATTTAAGGTCTTAATCCATTGCTCATTTATCTTTTATTTCAAAAAGAGCAAATATCATTATTGAATTTAAAAAAAAATGTGTTTTATTTATTAATAAAATGTTCATATTTTTATAGTGTGATTTCATAGGTGACCACAAGATGGTGAAATAAATCAACAGAATGATTTTTCTTTCCTTTATATGGAATAGCTTATAGTGCACAATAACATATGTTTTATATTCCAACATATTTATTTTAATTGTATTTTAAATTATATATTGAATGCTTTTTTAAGTAGAGGAATTTTGTGAAAAGGTTTTTGTCATAGAAAGTATATTTTATGGAATTATTAAAGGTTTTAGGTAAACATCAATTATGTGTATTAAAATGCTTTGTGATAGGTTCTGTCTTAATTGGGATTGGTATAAATACTTAATTATGTTTTTTTTCAACCCACATCTGAAGAAGTTATACAAACGAAAACGTAATTCAGAAAGTTAATGCAGAGCTTTGTTTTTGTGCTTTGGTTGTGACATTAAAGGAAGAGAATTCGACTGGCTGCGAGCTTTATTGTACACCTTCCCAGGTCTATTGTTTGTTTTACAAGTAATCTTTGTGAACCTAGTGCAATTTTCTTTGGATTTTTAGGGTCATACACAAAACACTAAGTTAGTACAACTAGGTATTGTATTGATGTGTTGATAAGATGGATAGCTGCATGGCTTACAAATAGGACATGGCAAGTATCACATACCAACTGGACAGGTGACATTCTTGGTTACAGTCAAGGTATCCCCCCATAGGGCTCTGTCCTAGGCCCTTACTTTTTTAGATTGTATCTTTCAGACCTTAATTGGGTAAACTGATTACAATTGTTACAGATAAGGCATGTCTGCAAAATCATTTGACTACATTGACCATTTGGGCACAGGAAAATATGTTGATAAATACATCAAAAACTAAGCAAATGAGATTTGGGAGACAAACTGAAAGGTGAATATTTAATACAACACACAGTGATTGAAACTGTAGACTCATTTAAGGAACTGGGTATATGGGTAGATTCAACTATGAGTTTTTTAATCATATCAACCAATTGGCTAATGATAGTTATAGAACTATAGGTTATACAAAAAGATTTATAAAGTCTAGGAAATCAAACATAACGAAGTCATTGTTTATTACTTACATTAGACCCACACTTGAGTATGGAATAACAACATGGAAACCCTATAGGAAAACAAGCATAAATAAACTGGAAAGAGTACAGTGGAAATATAACAAGGGCATCCATGGATGTGAAAATCCAAGTTATTATGAAAAACTAAAATATCTGAACTTGTACAGTGTCTCTTGCAGATATTTAAGAGGAGATCTTATTCAGGTATATAGGGCATTTAGGGAAAACTACCTCTGGGAATGTTTGGGGTTATCAAAACGTGCTAGAGAATCATCAGATAACCTATGTAGAAGATTCTATAGGAATGAGAAGTGTACTAATTGGTTCTCTGACAGAGTAGCTGATGCTTGGAACAGACTATCAAATTACATTAAAGCAAGTGCTAGTTCAGATATTTTTAAGAACAGCCTGGACATTTATTATGGGAACAGGTGTTTTGGTATATTGGCAAGCTAGAAGGGCATTAATGCCCGTGCTTGAACCATTTGTATGTATGTATATATATTTATGCATTTTCCACATTTCTTGCCTTCTCATCTGATCCTTCACCTTATATTCTCTTTTGTATTTTGGCACATTCAGTTGCTGCCTGATTTTTATCTACTTCTGGTTTGATTTCCATTCCTTCTTGATGCCGATATGCTTCTGCTAGACTAAGCGGGGATGTTATCTTAGACTTATTCTCCTCATGTTTCAAAACTTTCACTATGTTTGGGTCTTGTGAGGTCAGCAGATGTGTGTGCAGTCCCACGACTGCAAATCTATACATGTAATCAATTTCAAGGAGGTCCATACCTCCTTTGAAATGGGGAATATATAATCTTGGTAGGCACCGATTTTTATAAATCATCTGGTGATAATGAAGCATCCTTCTTGTTTTCCTGTCTAATCTATCCAGCACATTGTGGGGACAGTCAATCACTCCAAAACCGTAAGTTAGGACAGGCGAAGAAAATTAGTTTATAGCTTGAATTTTGTTCCTAGATATCATTGGTGTTTTCAGGATTAATTTAAGTCTTCTAAAATATTCCTTACCAAGTTTTATTCACATTTGTTCATGTTTTATTGTTGATCCGTCATCAATTCCGAAATATTTATACACTCCCTCTTGCTCAAGTTTTTATTTCACATTCTTGTCCCAAACTAACGTTTTCTTGATGCTGCAGTTTTCCTGCTTCAGAGGTTGCTTTTGCACATTTATCAAGACCAAATGACATTCTTATATCATCTGAAAAAGTTTTGACTACTTGCAGTTGTGCTTTCAGTTCCTCATCTGATGAGTTATACAGTTTTAAATCATCAACAAAGACGAGATATGAGGTCTTTACACTTTGTTGTTTTCTAGGAGCCAAATTATAGCCATGGCATAATCTAAGTAGGCAGCTTAAAGGGTTAAAGGCAAAACAGAATAGTAGTGGTGAGAGGGAGTCGCACTGGAATATCCCTCCCCTTTGAATTTTTATCCATAGAGTAATGACTTGTCCTTTATCATGGCTTAATTGCAAAGTGGTTTGACACTGTTTTATGGTCACTGTAATGTTGTTGATCAGTGTAGGGTGCATCTTATACATTTTATGAACTCTTTTATCCATGAATGCGGGATACTATCAAATGCTTTTTTGTAGTCAATCTATGCCATACTTGGATTATTCCCCTTTTGACAGTTCGCCATTATGACTTTATTTAGCAACAGATGACCCTTTGCTCCATATTATTTTATTTTCTTATCCTTTTGATCTATTGCCATTAGTGAATTTTCTTCTAAATGAGTATAAACCTTCAAAGAAAACCACAGACTTGTCTCACACTTTGTGTAACTTTGGTAAAATAAAAAGAAAACCACAAGTGATGATGGAGCACTGTATCACACAAAATGAACTTTACTCCACTGGTTTAGCGCTTTCAGCCCAAGAATTAGGCCATCATCAGAACAGTGTTAAAAAACTGTCTCATTTTTATACCAACATCAATACACATCACACCAATCAAATCAAGTTTTACTTAAACTTAATGTAAAAACTGTTTAAAATGTGTTTAAATAAAAATGCATTTTAAATAAAGCATACATTTCTAACAAACATATAAACAATTTACATTTGTTATAATAAGCTTTTCTTTTCAACACAACTTTATAGTTGACACCATTGTTAAGCCCTCGTGCCCTGCATGCATCTAATAAAACCTGCCATTTAAACTCTCTAAAATCTAGTTCCCCATCTCTGTCTCCATTAAAGCCCAATGGAACATGATCGATAACTGTAAAAAGAAACTTAACACTGTTATTGCTACTCACACAGTTTAAAGTGTGCTTGTAAAGAGCATTATCTAACTTTTTCTTTTTGATGGCATAATAGTGTTCATACATTCTGTTTTTAAGTTGCCTATTGGTTTTCCCAATACAGAATGAAGAACAAGAGGAGCATTTTGCCATGTACACCACAAATGTAGATTTACAATTAAAAATGCCTGGAATGCGCCACATCTTGTTCTGATTTGCAACATTAAAATCTGCTCCCTCTGAAATGTATTTACAAAAATCGCAACTTTTACATTTAAAAGTACCTATGTTGCCTTGAGGCTTTTTTCTTTGTCCACTTTCTAACATTTCTTTGAAATTCCTTCCTCTTGTGTTAACAAACATGGGGGCTTCTACTACCATCGGAAGATCACTATTTGAAACTAATATTCTCCAGTTGTTGGGCACTATGTTTTTAATTTCTTTACTGTCTAACAACATGGACGTTACTAAATCTTTCTTATTTTGTGTGTTTCCAATAAGCCCCTCCCTTTCACTTGTACTAATAATGTCTTGGACTATTTTAGAAGGGTACCCTCTGTTTTTAAAGGCAAGTTATTGGTCTATAATTTTTAGGATAACTTGCAGGTTCACTCTTAAGTAGGAGCATTGTTTTTCCTGTTGTTAACCAGGTTGGTGTCTGTTCGGGGTGTGCACAGAACTAGTTCTTACTCTTGGCAAAATCTTAGTGCAAAGATGTTAATACTTTTAGCCAGATGTTTGCATCTGGGCCTGGGGTTTTCCAGTTGGAGGCTTTTCTTAACTTTATCTCAATCTCTCTGGCTGTTACCTCATCCCATTTCATATCCTGTACCTTCGAACTTCTTATTCTTTCTTTTACTTATTCTATCCATTTAGCATCTTTGTTATGTTCCACAGGATCTTCATAGATATTTCTCCAAAATATATCTATTTCTTCGTTTTTGGGTGGTCTTTCAATTCCTTTTGCCTTGTTTCCCATTTCTCTATAGAACTTTTTAGAGTCATCAATAAATTGCTTATTTTATACTTTTCCTTTATATTTATCTGCGTATCTTCTAAGTTTTTCTGCCTGTGCTGAGATTTTCAGTTTATTTGTAATAGTGGAAGATAGATCCTGATCCATTATAATACCGAGCGTCGTTTTATCACGTCTATCTTTCTGAGTATTTTTGTTGCTCTGTTCCCTCTTCTATACTCTTCTAATAGTGACACTTCTTGTCTTAATTGCTTTACAGTTTTCTCTATTCGATACTTCCATAATGGTATTCGATTTTTCCTCTTCCTTACTACCATGTGTTCTTGTAGTAAAATTTTATCCATTAGCTGCACAGTAATATAGCCTGTTTACTTCGGTTATATCACATGGATCTCTATGGACAGTCTTAATTACTGTGCTCATTTGTTTCATCAAACGTCTGACTTCTTGGGTTTTATTGACCTTCTGCAATCTATTTGTTTCATTGATCGTAATATGTCTATCTCTATTAAATCAATCAACTCTTCTCTTAGCTCATTTTCTTCTAATCTAAAGGCACATACTTTGCTCTCCATTTCCTGCAGGCATTCTATAGCATCTTCCTGTGGCACATTCTCTTCAATTTCATCATTAGTCATCCATCGCTCTGTCATATGGGAACTCACTGGTCTATCACTCCTGAAAATATTGACTGTGTCAGACTTGTCACAGTTTCCTGTTCCTTTCCTTGCTGTCCAGCTTCAAATGAATGTTTATACAGATTTCCTGTGGAAGACTCCAAAATATCTTAATGTGGTAACTGCCCAGTTGCTTCCTAATTCACTGGTTTCTCCTTAATTTGGATGTCTATTGCTCTATCCTTGTTACATTTTGTACTCTGAATCCTTCACTTCTCAGGTATTTCATATAACCTCAGTTTCTATTACTTTAACTTCTCCATTACTAATCTTATTTTATACTTCTTCTCTGTCTTCTTATTTTATGTACTGTAAAGTTTTCCATGTCCAAATTCCTTTGCCTGTATCTATCTTCAAATATCTTCGGTGCTGCTCTTTTTGTATGGTTTAATTTTGCTTCCTCCTTTCATACATATTACACCATATTAAATCTCTTTTTCAGATGTCTCCTGATCTTCCTTTTTCTTCTTAGTTTGGGGACTTGTCATCATGCTGTGATGTAACCTGTGTTAGACCTTCTAGCTTCAAATCCTTCACTGCACAGGCATTCCATAATTTCAGCTTCTAATTTTTAACTTCTACTTTACTAATCTTCTTTTCTACATTCCCTCTTTGATTTTTTATTCTAAAATTTTCCATAACTGGATGCCTTTGCATGTATTTCTCTTCTAATATTTTGGGGCTGCCTTTTTTGTATTGACTAATTTAGCTTTTGACTTTGCATAAATATTGCACCATATCAAATCTCTCTCTTTCCCATGTCCATATTTTTTTTTACACTTTTCAAATATCTCCAGGTTTTGTTGTTTATATTTTTGAACTTGCTCAGATGCTTCTTTTTCCAAACAGGTCAAAGTTTCTTGGTCTATATAATGTTTTTCACAAATCTGTTTGTTAATGAAGACAAATTTTTATATGAGGCTTCTGACAGTTTTTCTTGTGGAAGTATTTTTCTTTCCTCTATTTTCTCTCTTACTCTTCTTGTACATCTTGTGTCTGGAAATTCAGGGCTTTTTGCATAACAGTGACAATAAATCACTCCTTTCTTGTCCACTCTGTCATCTTTATGGCTCTTATTTGGCCTATCAGTTTTTGTGATTTTTGTGGACTGCTACTTCCTTCTACAACAGGGGGGCCATTCTTCCCCGGGGTCTGGCCTAGCCCCATTGTCGGAATGTTTGAGTATTTTGAGGATTCTACACTGTCATTTTTTCCAATCCTGGCACCGATGTGACTACCAGGATTGGGCACTGTTTGTATCCTGGGTCTTGTGCACCCAGCTATCTTTTTTTTACCTACTTCTGTCCATGATATATGCTATAAAAATACAGTCTATACATTAGTGTCATCTTAAGATTTTGTGAAAAATAGGATCCACCTCATGAAGGTACTCACCAAGACTGGAGGATGAATTAAATTTCAGCAATACTTCTCTCCTTTGCTTGCTGACTTCTCTCTCCATTCGGTCACCATCTATATGGCTTTCCTAGTTTTTTGTGAGGATTTTCTTTTTATATTGCTCTGTATGTGGAAGTTATATCTGAGGTTATTATCTATTGTAATCCACAGCAGTTCTGCATGCGGCATTACTTCAACTGGTGTATTTATTGTTTAGGGATGTGAACGCAAGTTATTTTTCTCATGGGTAACAGATCTGGGGAAAAATAAATGGACTTTGATCTTCTTGGGATTAAGGCATTGGCAGTTACAAACCCAGTTTTCAATGCAATTAAAAGTATGTTGAGTAATCTTTTATTACAAGAGAAAGAAACGACTGAACTGGTGTATGGGTACAAATTCTGTAGCCTAGTGCATAAGTACACTTCATAAATCCACCCTGCTATTACAGCTTCCAAGGACTAACTTTCTTTCAGTCACCCTCACATACACAGATACAAATAAAAAAGATAAAACAAAGAATGAAGTCTTATCAGATTCCTACTGAATTGTTACACGGCTTCATGTAGGGTGTGATGGCTGCCAGCCCAGTCAGCTGGAATTTTGTAAATAATTCTGTGTTATTTGTGAATAGTAGTACGGTTTGTATGCTTGTCTTACAAATGTAAGAAAACTATATGTTATGTTAAACGGTATGTTATGTGCTGCTCTTCAAGAATGTAACCACAGTGTACCCTACTGGAAAAGAACAGAGTTAACTTGCAAACTCTAAGAAAATAAGTGAATTGTTTATGATGGTGTATCTTAGCTAGAAGACAGAATGTCTGCAGCTAGAAATTCTTTCTACTGTCTGGAAACAATAATTAGAGGTTTCAAAGGTAAAAGTGTGTAACTGTTTTATGACTTCCAGTTCCAGGCAAACTTCCAAAAGATAAGTATTTTTGACACAGAGGTGCTAAATTTTAAGTTTCTGTTAGCCTGGGAACTGAATGCAGAGGTGTCAAATGGTGATGTCATCCAGCAGTAATGTGTATTATTAATTTAAGAACCATCTCTTAGAGAAAGGCTGTGCATTTTGTATTTGTCTTTGGATCTGACAACATCCTCTCATCAGCACTTGTCTTGCTCTGTAAGTAAGCCATTTAGGGCATAGTATCTCTTAGATATAGATAGGAATACAGTAAAGAGTAGTTTAGATGTTTTCTGTATTTATGTGAGACTGTCCTGCAATGTTGTTTTAAAGTATTTCCTGTGATTCTGAACTCTGTTGTCACGGTGTTGAGTAATTGAGTATTGTCTTATGCTTTTATTATTTATTATTAAATATATTTAAATCTTTTAATTGTGGCTGGTTTGTTTAGAGATATTTAAGCTCTTAGAGAACTTGCATATGCATTTGGTGACACAGTACAGACCACTCAAATAGCCTTGCTGTTGGTCACACTTACCATTTGGATAATGGTAACATTACACAGTGGAAATGGTCACCCTTTGTAAGGGCCTTATAGTAGCTGATAAGTAAGGGTGGTTGGTGGCAGTGATTACCACCTTATAGTCTGGGCAGCAGGGGTCATAGCTGGTAAACCTGTGCCAGCTTTCCCCAGGAGTGTCTGTGTATTTGTATATTAATCAAATCTCAAAGTGTGTGTGTGTGTCAGCTACTTGGACAAGGACACAAAGCACTGGTTGGACAGAGAGGGTGCTAGAGGTTTTGGCTTGACCTCTCAGCTGAGATCTTAACCCTATAGCTGCGCCAGTGGGGAGTCTAATTGGGGGATCTGGAGAGAGAGGGAGAAACCAACCCCAGACTAACCGTGATCTCTGTGTGGTCTTAAGGGAAATTGTACTTTACTGTGTGTGTACTTGTCATGCTGCCAATGTGCAAGTCCCTCACTGGTGTTAGTGGTGAGGATTGAGGCTCCTTGATTACTGGGCCAGTGCAGGGAAGTCATACAGGGAATTTACAATCTGTGTAGCAAATGACTGCCCTTATAGAACACCAATGAGATACACTGACATCAAAAATGAGGGGTTAAAATTTCAGACCAGAGTCCATAAAATTAGGATTAATATTACTAAATTGATATAAGCCACCACATACATTGTATTCAAGAACAGAATGGGAACCTGTGAGGTCAACAAACATGACTTATCTGAATTACTGTTCAACAATTTATAGTGGTCAGCTTTTCATTTCCTTAAAAAAAATTCAGTGAACAGTAGAGGATACCTGCAACTTGAATGTCCAGATGTACTCAGTTCAGATGACTTGCATCTTCTTGAGTAACGTTAGTACTTCAACACCCTTTGCTGCATCTGAGCTGAATGCTAGATAAGGGAGGGTATGGATATAATTTACTTTTTTTACCTTTTTATTTATATTCTTTGATATTACTAATTTGCTCTACTGTAGTTTGGTGATATGCTGTTTCACTGAATTTCCAATTTGATCATTTGTTTTCACTGATGTGTGCTTCACAAGGAGATTCTTCAATGGATTAACATGCATTTTCTAGAATGACTGCCCTTGCCAAAGTACTTGAGAAATTCCAATTTAAAACGTTCTCCCATTACTGATTGGGGAAATCATAGCTGTGCCTTTTTAGTCAGTGATGAAATAGGAAAGTTGTATCAAAAAGACTATATACAAGTCATTATTACTTAGAAAAAAATGCAGACTTTCACAGGATGAGAAAATATTTGCCTGAACAGGACTGGATAGCGGTTATGAAATGGAAAATATTATGCCTACACTTGCACTACTAACTACATAGTCAAAATGGGCTGCAAGTATATAAAGTTAATTTTGAATGTAACAGAGTAGAATTTCTTTAATATTACTGATGTTCTGATTGCTGCAAAAACAGAACTACAACAAATAATCTCAACATATGAAGTACATTACAAGTGAAGTCAATTAAAATATAGTACAGTACTATATTTTGCCCATGTACTGAGACGTACTTCCCTGGACTACATGAAAAGAGACATGGAAGAGCTCTCTGATCTTGAAGCCCAGGCAGGTATGACCCTAGCCCTGAGTACATTCTGCCATCGCCCACAATGATACTGCAGTACAAGGACAAAATGATTGACTTCAACAATTGGTTAAGCTTCTGGGCATTCTAAGGGTATCCAGTATCTGTCTGCTTGGGATGACATGGTCGACAGACCACTATGCTTTGCCACAGATGGCCTGCACCTGTCACCCCTGGGATTCCAGATACTGGCTAAGGCTCTCACTGCCCCTATAGTGCCTTTTTTACAAAGGGTTCAAATAACAAATTCACCACCATAACAGGAACAGGCAAACAAAAACTGAAGGTAATGCTACTCAATGCCAGAAGTCTAAATCTCAAAATGCACTCACTCGAGGCACTCCTTAAAATGGAGAACATCAATATCTGTGCAGTGACTGAGACCTAGTTCAAGGCTCCAGACAGCACCCCTGCACTACCAGGCTATAACTCATACCACACTTTTCGGCCATGTAACCTGGACCGAAACACCAAAGGCGGAGGTGTGTCCATATTAATTAAGGATATCCACACCTCCAGGCTAGTTGCTCAGCATAATGCATCCGAGGTTATCCAAGTGCAACTAACTCTGGGCAAAACTGCAATCCACACTGTAGCTTGCTACAGATCCCCCACCATGCCCAAGGATTCCCACTCCTCTTTTCTTGATGTACTGGAAAATATTAGGGTTCAACCAAACACCCTAATAATGGGCGACTTCAACTACCCCACCGTTAACTGGGAAAACTACTCGTGTACCAACTCCTTAGCTCAACGCTTTCTGGAATTCATAAACTCCAATGCCCTAGATCAACTTATCCACACCCCTACCAGGGGCAACAATATCCTAGACCCAGTCATTACCAACATGAGTGACCGGTGTTCCACACCTAAAGTCAACTCCTTGTTGGTCCGATACAACCATAAGCTTATCACCCTTGATATCCACATCCCGCCCCCACTCCCCATTAAGGAAACCACAGTAAAAAATTTCTCCAAAGCCAACTTCATGCTTCTTAAGACAGAAGTGGTGAACTTCATGACACCCATTCAGATGGACAATACAGTTACAACTGCTGAATCCTACACAAATGCACTCTATAAGCACTCACAAGAGTGCATGGATCGTGCTATCCCAAACAGAAACCAAGACTCTATCCTCCAAAAAAAGGAAGCCAATCTGGTGGTTCCCTGCCATAAACAAACTGTACAACAGAAGGAAGAAACTGTTGCAAAAGAGAGTAAAATCCCATGAGTGGAGGAGCTCCCTGGTCAACCTCAGTAAGAAGCTGAGATCCCTTATAAGATCCTCCAAAGCTAGCTACGAAAACAAAATCACCACTAAATCCAAGGACAACCACAAAGCATTCTATAGCTATGTCAAGAATCTAGATGGCAACACCCAGATCTGCTCTGAGTTACAGCACAAAGGCACGAAAATTACAGAACCAACTGATATTGCCAACATCCTGGCATATCGGTTCAGTGCTAACTTTACCCCCCTCTCACCCCCTAAAGGGCCCATATCTATACAGGAAGAATGCAGAGTCCCTGTAATCACAACTACGCAGGTAAAAGCTGCACTCTCTAAAGCCAAAAACCCAGCATCCATGGGACCGGACAACACCCCAGGCTGCGTTTTACACGAACTGGCTCCCCACTTAAGCACCATGTTCAATAATAGCCTCGCATCAGGCTTTGTGCCCACTGAATGGCGCACAGCAACAGTTATCCCACTCCACAAACGGGGAGCCACCACTGATCCTGGGAACTATCGACCTATTAGCCTGACGAGCTTGGTCTGCAAGGCCATGGAACGCATCATCATGGAACTCATAAACAAAGACATTGGTAACCTCCAAACTCTGGATCCCACCCAGTTCGGGTTTGTGAAAGGCAGATCATGCCTCCTGAACCTGATCGACTTCTTTGAGGCAGTCACCAAAGCCGTGGATGAGGGTAAGGTACTTCACACAGCCTATCTTGACCTCGCCAAGGCTTTTGACATCATCCCCCATTCTGGGATTATAGCTGAACTGGGTATAAATCCCTAAGTCACAAGATGGGTTGCCAACTGACTCACTGACAGAACCCACACTGTAAAAGTTGCAGACTCCAAATCTGACCTCAAGGCAGTGACGAGGGGAGTGCCACAGTGTTCCGTCCTGGGACCTCTCCTGCTTGGTATCTACTTCTCTGAAGTACAGGCTAACACAGGAGGCCTCTGACTGACGAAGTTCGCAGATGACTGCAAACTAGGAGCCGTAGTCAAGTCCCCAAATGATGTGGACATCCTACAGAAGGGCCTCACTGAGACAGATGCCTGGTGTCAGAGCCATTGCCTCAAGCTCAATGCCAAAACGTGCAGTGTCATCCCCTTTGGTAAAAACTCTGTACCCATGAACTACCACATAGGCAGCAATCTACTTAACACCGAATGTGTGATAAGAGACCTTGGGACCCAGGTGGACAGTAGTATCTCCTTTGATAGTCACATCGCCACAGTAGTCAGGAAGTCCTTCTACGTGGCACACCTCATCATAAAAGGGTTCTCATCCAGGAAAAAAGAGGTCATTGTTCCCCTCTACTCATCACTCATTAGACCCATTATAGAGTACAACGCACCTTCTGGAATGTACCTCACAAGACATCTGCAGCAGCTGGAATGTACCTCACAAGACATCTGCAGCAGCTGGAAAGGCCACAGAAGTACCTCACAAAGAGGATTACTGGCCTCAAACAAATAGGTTCATAGGTTCTTACTAGGCTATCTGCCCTAGGGCATTTATAAGCCTAGCCAGAGTGTGTTTGGCTTTCGCCACCCATTTTAAATTAATTTTGCTATGCCCTTTTTCGGGGTTAGTATACTGTGCCTCTGTCTAACAGTGACACAGAAGTGATACCCATGGTAAACCTACGATCTCCCATCCACTCATCAAGATTCCTCTTGAAGAGAGTCAATGAGGGACTCTGCCTAACCTGGACTGGGATTTTATTCCAGAGTGAAGGGAGCCTCTGGGTTATGAATCTGTCCCTCCAGCATGTCCTATTTATTTCAGTGCTGAGGTTCAAGTCTCTCGAGCGTAGCTCGAAGGGATTTGGATTTTCTGAGGTGCAGCATGTCCATTAATTCGGGTTGGACATGGCTTTATCGTCAGGCACAGATCGCCTCTGAGCAGGCGGTATGCCACTGAGTAGAGCTGGAGTTTCTTTAACCGGGCAGCATATGGCATCTATTTGAGCCCTTTGATCCTCTTGGTGAGGTACTTTTGGGGTCTTTCCAGTTGCTGCAGGTGTCTGGTAAGGTACATCCCAAAAGGGGCATTGTACTCAATTATGGGCCTGATGAGGAATGAGTAAAGAGGCACGATGACCTCCCTGATCTAGATGTGAATCCCTTCATGATTAGGTGGGCTATATAAAATGTTTTTCTAACCACTTTGGCCACGTGGTTGTCAAATGACAGATTGCTGTCAACTTGGGTCCCCAGGTCCCTAATTACTTCTTCTGTACTTAATGGATTACCACCTATGTGGTAATTTGTGGGCACTTTGTTTTTGCCAAAGGGGATGACTATACACTTTTTGGCGTTTAGCTTGAGGCCATGGCTCTGGCACCAGTTGTCTGTTTCTATGAGGCCCTTTTGGAGGATGCTTGTGTCGGCTGGAGAGTCGATTATGGCACCCAGTTTGCAGTCATCTGCGAACTTGGTCAGCCACAGTCCTTCCGTGTTGGCCTGTACCTCCAAGAAATATATACTGAACAAGAGAGGTCCCAGGACTGAGCCTTGTGGGATGCCACTTGTAACTGGTTTGGAGTCTGACATGGCTCCAGCAATTCTAACCATGTGGGTTCTATCCTTGAGCCAGTTTGCAACCCATCTAGTGACATAGGGGGTTTATATTTAAGCTGGTGAGCTTATCTATAATGCCAGAGTGGGGTATTCTATAGAAGGCTTTTGCGAGGTCCAGGTAGGCTGTGTGGACCACCTTCCCCTAGTCAATGGCCTTGGTGACTATTTCAAAGAAATCGACCAGGTTTAAGAGGCAGGATCTGCCCTTAACAAAGCCGAACTGGGTAGGATCCAGTGTCTGTAGGTCACAAATATCTTTATTTATGAGGTCCATGATGATCCTTTCCATAGCTTTGCAGACCAAGCTAGTCAGGCTTATGGGGCGATAGTTTCCAGGATCCGTTGAGGCACCACCTTTGTGGAAAGGGACCACTGCTGCTGTACGCCACTCTTTGGGTACATATCCTGTAGTAAGGCTGAGATTGAACAGTAGTTTTATGTTTGGGTTTAGCTCTTCTTGGAGTTCATGTAGGACGCAGCCCGGGACACCATCTGGTCCCATTGATGCTGTGTTTTTTGCTTTGGAGAGGGCGGCTCTTACCTGAGCATCTGAGATGTCAGGGGGGCAGCACTCTGCAATTGCCCTACACTGACCGCCTCAAAAAACTCCAACTTTACTCTGTAGCATATCGCCTACTCCAAGGTGATCTCTGCCTAACATATAAAGCTATGTCAAACCCAGAGCTGCTGGACATGCTACACCTAAAGAAATCCCAATCCCTCCAAGCTACACGCTCTAGGGACCTAAACCTTGTCACCACAATAAACAGGACACGCTGGAGGGGATAGATTCCTGTCCCAGAGACTTCCTATACTCTGGAACAAGCTACCCATCTATGTCAAGCAAAGTTATTCATTAGCACTCTTCAAGAAAAATCTTGATGAGTGGATGGGAAATAGGAAATACACCCCGGGGATCACTTCTGTGTCTCTGCTGGACAGTGGCACAGGAAAATAACTTTTTTGGGTGGCATAAGCTATGGTACCTTGCTGGCTAGGCTTACGTAGGCCCTTGGGCCAATAGCCAAGTACCTACCTATGAACCTATTGTTCATACTGTGCAGCTATCAGAAATGTCTCAGTTTCTTCTTTTTATAATTTATTTGATCACTCGATTTCAGTATTACTTACAGGACAGATTAGACTAAGTATATGACTTGCACATGAAACACAGAAGTGTTTTTATGTGCAACATCGGAGTACACACAAGAGCTGAACAGACTTTTAATGTGCTGTACATACTTCATTTATGGATGAAGGAAACATAACTTTAGCTACATTAATGTTTAAAACAATGGTAATTTGCATAATACTGTAAACCGGAAACTTGGTCTGTATACGAAGTGTGACACCCAGTCACAGAAAGTACAGGACTCATGGAAAATTAACAAAAAACACTCTGGTATAGTAGCTTTGCCCCTACATCCTATTAATTAGTGTAACTGTGAGGCCACACTAACTTCAGGTTATAGGAAATACTTGGCTTGCTGTAAAATGAAATATTCCCACTACCTTCAAGCTAATGTGATCTTAGAATAAATATACTTATTTCATAGCCTCATAGAGAGGTCAACGGTGCAGCCCTCATGCAAAAACACTTGCTACATTTTATAGGTTATTTACTTAGTGTATCTGACATTATGCTTCCATTTTGATTTTAAGTTTTTTTTCTTTTTTATTCAGACTGCCACATGGGCGGCCACGTTTGGTGCAGTGGTTAGTGTTGCCACCTCACAGCAAGAGGTTCTCTGGTTCGATCCTCAGCTGGAGTGCCTTCTGTGTGGAGTCTGCATGTCCTTCCTGTGGTTGCGTGGGTTTCCTCCGGGTGCTCTGGTTTCCTCCCTCATCCCAAAGACATGCTGTAGGTGGATTGGACACTCTAAATTGGCCCTAGGCATGAGCGTGTGTGTGTGTCTTCCGTGGAAGGTTGGGCGCCGGGCTGGCAACTCGACACCGTAAAACTCTACTGCCAATCAGCAGACGGCTGATCTGCTGTGGCAACCCCTAACCGGGAAAAAGACGGAAGAAGAAGAATTCAGACTGCCACATCTTAATATATAAGAGTCAAATAATAGTTAGGTACTTACCATAACCCTGAATCCTTTCATTCACATCTTTCTGATATGACTTACAGGTCCTTGAGCCAACAGAACTAGTGCTACAGCCCAGAGTGCCTTTAAGAATTATTTTCCTGTAATGCCCTTGTGTGTGCAGAACTACTTCAGACTGTGTCTAACACCAATTTGTGAAGGAGGATTCAAGGCAGTCCATGAGAAAATGTCCTTCAAGAACTAATAGATGACATTATGGAAGGGGGATACAGGGTGGGTTGCTGTATCAGACAGACATGAATGAAAGGATCCAGTGTTGTGGGAATTATAAAACTATTGTATCTTATTCATTCCATCCATCCAATTAGACTTATAGGTCAGAATTACCAGATGCAGTGTACCTGGGTGGCATCATGACAGGAGACCTCTGAAGACAGAGGCTCCAAAGGGAGCCTTAGACCTCAATACATCTAACTGGTACTGTTTAGCAAAGATATGCAATGTTGACTATGCTGCTTATGAACAAATCTCATAAACTGGAGAATTACTAAAGAAAGCTTTTGAAGTAGAAACAGATTTGGTGGAATGAGCTTTGAGTCTGCATGGTATTAGGTGATTTTAAATTGAACGAACATAAGAAATGCAATCTGAAGGCCAACTAGGGATGGTGACTTCAGACACCTGATCCAAGTGTATTAGCTACAAAGGAGACAGAGCTGAGAGTATTTTCTGAAAGATTATGCTTCTGGACAGGTAATGTCTATGTATATCTAAGGTACATAACATATATTTGCCTGTATCTGAGTGATTTGGGAAAAAATACGGGTAGGTGAATAGGCTGGTTTAGGTTTGCCTCAGAAGCCACCTTGGGAAGAAAGAAGAGATTAGTGCTGAGGGACACATTGTCCTTGAGAACCACCAATTAATGCATTGAGGAAGAGAGGGCTTGTAATGAAGATACACTCCTGTCAGAAGTGATAGCAACCAAAAACAAAATTTTCCAAAAAAAGAAACTAATGATGCTGACTCAAAAGGTGACCCAGTTAAAGCTAGTACGGAATGAAGATCACACGGAGGCGCCAGCTCCTTAACTGGAGGTCAGAGAAGGAAGACTCCCTTGAGAAAGGTGTTGTAGAGGTTATGTGAAGCTAGAGAATAGCTTCATAACTCCCATGAAAATCTGAAGTGGATGCCAATTACACTTTCATTGTAGAAAAGCTGGAACCTACCTCAAACACATTAGGAAGGAAACATAATACATCTGGTACAAGTTCAGAAAAAGGATCAATGTCTTGAGAGGATGCCCAGATCACAAAGTGTTTTCACTTCCCATTATAAAGCTTGCAAGTGGATTCCTTCTGGGAAGCTAATACAATCTCAACTACATCAGAGGGCAAGGGTGGATTACGGACCATCACTGGCAGTGGAGAAACCAGCTGCATAGCTTAAGGTTGTGATTATCCGAGTGAAGATTCCCAGAATAGTGGGAAAGTAGATCCATGTCTGGGGTTCAAAATCAGGGAGGGGGTGGATTCCCCAATGTGAGTTCTAAGGAGGGAAACCAAATCTGCCTGAGCCAATGGGGGGCAAAGATGATCATTGCAGCTCTGTATTTGATAATTGTCTGCAGAAATATAGAAATTAAGGCTAGAGGGTGTAAGCATAAAGATTCTCAGGAGGCCACTGCCGAACCAGAGCATCTCTTGGGGAATGTCTCTCCAGGGAGATCATGGAAAAGCACTTATTGCATTTGGTGTTGGATGGGGAAGCAAACAGATCTTAGTAAGGTTGGAAAATCTGTTGCGCCACTGATGAAGTGAGAGAACACTCAAGTCATCAGAATGGATCTGCTTAGACTGTCCACAAGGCAATAGGGCTTCCCAGGGATGTGTGTATCTACTAGAAAGTTATCAGATTGCAACTGCCAACTGCTGCACCCTCACAACATCCTGGCATAAAGGGGAAGAGCTGGTCTCCCTTGCTTGTTGAAGCACCAAACTACTGTCATACGGTCTACTTGGACAGAAATCACTGCTGGAGGAAGGGAATTCTGAAGCTCCTTGCAATGAGAAGAAGACTGCCCATATTTGCAAGACACTGATGTGAAGAATGGCCTTTTCTGGACTCCATAATCCTTGGACAATCTTCCCCCAGCAAGGCCCACCCACCCCCACACTAATGTGAAGGCATTTGTAGGTCATTACTGCTGCTGGAGGCTGGTGAACAAATGGCCTTCTGGGGAGAATACAGCGGGAATCTAGGCACTATCATAACTGTTCCTCGCAAAGGTTGATTACGTTAATAGGGATTGAAAGAGGCTGGAAAAGCTGAAATCACTGAGTCCATAGCAATCATTAAAGAATTCTCATAAGGAGGTGAGCAAACTGCATGATTAGAATAGACAAAGCCATTAGTCATAGAACTCTGAGGACTAGTACAGCTGTAGGCCAACTGGAGTGGAGGAGAGCTTGAATGGCATCCTGTAATGGCTGAACTGTCTGGAAGAAAGGAGATTATGAATGGAATTGCATCTAGGTAACATCTGACAAAATGTATGTTTTATGTCAATTGAAGAACTGGATTCTAGTGGTTTACTGAAATGCACAAGAACAGACATGGCTGAAGCAAGTAGTCCTGGGTAGTGATGAATAATTCCAAAGTTGGGGCAGCTAGTAGCCAGTTGTTTAGATAGAAGACTCAAATCCCTTATAGTTTCAGGTGTGCAACTACAAAAGTCATGCTCATTGTTAACACTGGGGGAAGGAGCTGACCAAAGGGCAGGGTCCTGAACTGGAAGTGATTGGCTTCAAGGCAGAAGTGAAGAAATCTTCAAACTGCTTTGGTAATTTTATGTGGAGATAAGCATCCGAATGTAGGCAAGGCAAGGCAAAATCGACTGCACCATAACCATTTTGAACCAGATCTTCTTCACAGAATTGTTTGGATGATGGAGGTCCAGAATGGGCCTGAGGTGCTCATTTTTCTTTGGATCTAAAAAGAATCTTGAGTAAAATCTGACCCTATCCAATCTGGTGGTGTATGTATGATGTCTCTCTTCTGGACCAAAGAGAGAACTTCTCTCTCAGTTGCCTTTAGTTGGTGGGGGTGGAACATCTGGAGGAGGCAGCCTCAATTTGGAAAGTAGTTGGGAAAACAGAATTACATAACCTTGGGATACTGCCCTTTTTAAACATCTGACCCAAGTGACTGTCATCCATGCAGGCAAGTAGAAGGATAATTATCCCTGACTGCCTGCAGAGGGGAGTAGTGGGGTAGCCTTTCAGGAATGGTGAGGTTGCCAAACAGGAATGGGCCCATAGTACCCTTGGTTCTGGGAATACCCCCTGCTTCTGGGCATACATCCATTGAAGTGGCTGCCTCTTCCCCAGCTATTCCTGTCAGAAGTGGACTCAAATCGCTGATGCTTGGTTTTCCTAAACCAGAGTGATTTAAGACCCTTTTGGTTCATAGGTGTTTACTAGGCTAACAATCACAATGGCCTTATTAAGCCTAGACATGCATCCCAAATCTCTGACAATTCTGATACCCTTGATAAGTGTAAGCAGGGGCTTGGGAGAGGAAACCTTTACAAGCAGAGGACTGGGAGAGGAACCATTTATGAGTTTGCCTGTGCCCATTTGAGACATAGGTGCCAAACCAGGGATGAATTTCCTGTTCCCCATCCAATTGTCCAAGCTGCACTTGAATTGGGTTAGGGAGGAACTCTGACTCACGTGGATGGAAAGCCTTTTCCAGAGATGGGGTAGTCTCTAGAATACATATCTGTCTGTCCACCAGGTCTTATTTATATCATCGGCAAGATTTAAGTCTTTAGAACAGGTAATTCTGGTGCTGTTTGTTTTGTGGAGATGCAAGAGGTTCATCAGAGTAGGGTTTGATAATGCCCTGTATGCCATGCACAGATATCCCCCCAAAAGCCTGTAGGAGACAGAATACAGGGACAGTGCCTTGAGGAGGTCTGCATAGTATATTTTACTTATGCCCTGTATTCTATTAGTGACGAACCTCTGTGGGCTTTCCAACTGTTGGATATGCCTAGTTAGGTACATCAAAGGGGGCATTGTAATCGAAAACAGGTCTGATGAATGCCGAACACAGTGGAACAATGACTTCCTTGGTCTTAGATGCCATACCTTTTTTTATAAGTTGCGCAACATAGAATGATTTCCTCACTGCTATAGACACATGATGGTCAAAGGCTAGATTTCTCTGTGAGTGTCCCCAAGTCCCAGACTACTAGGTCAACTCTAAGGTGTGTGTTGTCAATATGATAGTTACCAGGGGTGGATGACTTCCCAAAGGATACTATTATGTTATATAACCTTTGTGGGGTCTCAAAATTAACTCCCAGGACATACTGTTCACACTTCTGCATACTCTCTTTAACACAAGAACTACACAAGTATGATCCATCATAAGGGGCATTAGCAAAGGGCACCATAAAGTTATCTTCAAAGTCACATAGGCAAAGCCAAGCCTGACATCACACTTAATGCCTGCTGTGCAGCCCAAGCTGTCCCCTCAGCTGTACTGTGCATGAGTTGCATGAAAAGGTTGGTAATGTTTACCTTCATGCTCAATGAAGTTTCCAGCTGCTTCTTGAAGACCAGTGTAGGTGGTCTTCTCAGAGTGTTAAGTACCTGTTGTACTAAAACACTACTGTAATTGTTTCACATGTATGTGATTGGTATAATTCAAAACCCTAACATCAAAGGTCCCTGAAGCATATGCCCACTTCCCTAATCTGTCCATAGCACTGGATTCCTTACTAGGCAGATGGAGAAGAAGCTGCATTCTCAGTCAGCTCTTTTTAAAAGCAGCTGCCCTTTGGTAGTGATGGGAGGGTGTCTAAGAATTCTGTCTGGCTTCCAAAGCACTGACTTACATGTGTCATGTTCCTGCCATGGTTTTCCAACACCCAGATCAATTGGCAGATCCGAAGGAGGGACCAACCAAGAAGTAAAAGGGGCCAAGCTGTAAGTCTCAAAAAGAGCCTTCTCATCCTGAGAGGGTAAATCTCTGGGCCAAGATGCCCTTTGCTGGATTAACTCAAGGATTTTGTCAAAACGATGTCCTCAGAGGGACTGGGGGTTCCCTCTTGATCTTCTTAGTCAGTTTTTGAAGTGACAGACTCATATAAAAAGGGGGCATATTGACAACATCAATCTTTCTTGGAATGTTAGTGTGTATAATCAGACTCTTCAGAGGACACTACCAATGGTTAAGCAGTGCTTTTGAGGTCTGACCCAAGACTCTTACCCATGAAAGCATGATGAAGCTGAGACAGCGGAGCGAGGGAGTCATGTAATAGAGCTGACCTTGAAGAAATCTGTGTCCACAGTCAGTGAAGACAAAATGAACCTTCCCATAACCTAGAAATGTTCCGACCTCAACAGAAGACAGAATAACTGTAGCAGCAGGAATGCACAACACTGGAATGTATAAAACAGAAAATTAACAGACTTCCCCCATGTTACAAAAACAAGCTGTAGAAAGTGGAAATATTAAACAAAGGCAATTTTTCAAAAATTGTTTTAATAATATGAGGAGGCGCACTTCACTTTCACAGAGCTCTGAAATCTGCTACTAAAAGCAAGGCAGCAAACGAGATCTTAAGTAGTTCCATACCAATGAGCATTATTGAAAAATAATTCTTAAGGGGCTCAAAGCTGCATCACTAGTTTTACTGGCTTGGATCCGGCAAGCACTCAGGGACCTATAAGGCAGATCGGCTGGATGGAATGAATAGAATCTAAGTAATACTTGAATGGTCATGTAACCCCCAGCTGCAAGGGCTGAATTGTCATGATGTACAGCAAAAAATGTCAAAGTTATGATTAAGGGACACAATGTCCTAGAAAAGGCCATAACCCATGGATTCTGTCCCTAAATGCAAAGAAATACACTTAAGAAAACCAAAACAATTGTTAAGCTTGTTTTAGTCATGCAAAGAAGATGCCAGTCTAATTTCACTTGAAGTCTGCACCACAGTTTGGCTACTCTAACGTGAAATACTCTGTTCTTCGGCATACTGGTTGTATTATCAACATACAAAAGCTGCTATTAAGTGCACTGAAGTTAATACTGACGAATAATAGGTTACCATTGGCACCCATAATGTTGCAAGTAAAGGTTCCTGACAGTTTTAAGTTTCCACTCATGTCTGTAATAAGCAGAATAAACCAAATGTCTGGTGTTATTTTACATAAATCGGTTTTCACTACTGAATTCCATCTGGTGAATATGTGTTTACTGTATTTCAGTTTCCTCACATCTGAAATCAGATTACATGCAAAATGCATAACCTTTGACACCATCCCCCACTCTGGAATCATAGATGAACTTACTAAGCTGGGCATTAATCCCTACATCACCCAATGGGTTGCTAACTGGCTTACTGATAGAACCCACACTGTAAAAGTAGCTGACTCCAAATCCAGCTCTAGACAAGTGGAGTACCTCATGGTCCAGTCCTGGGACCGCTCTTGTTTGGCATCTACTTCTCTATAGTACAGGCCAACACTAAAGGACGCTGGCTAACATAGTAGTTCGCAGATGACTGCAAACTGGGAACCATTATTGAATCCCCAAATGATGTGGATACTCCACAAAAGGGCCTTACAAAACAGATGCTTGGTGCCAGAGCCATGGGCTCAAGCTCAATGCCAAGAAATGTATAGTTATCCCCTTTGGGAAAAAAACATGTATCCGTGAATTACCATATAGGTGGCAGTACACTAAACACCGAAAGTGTGATAAGAGACTTAGGGACACAGGTGGACAGTGGTCTCACCTTCGATAACCACATCGCTACAACAGTCAGGAAATCCTTCTATGTGGCACACCTCATCACTAAATGCTTTTCATCCAGAAAAAAGGAGGTCATTGTCCCACTGTACTTATCCCTCATTAGACCGATTATAGAATACAACATCCCGTTTGGTATGTACCTCTCAAGACATCTGCAACAACTGGAAATGCCTCACTAAAAGAATCACAGGCCTAAAGCAGATGCCCTACGCTGACCGCCTTAAAAAACTCCAGGTATACTCTGTCGCATATTGTCTACTCAGAGGCGATCTCTGCTTAACATACAAGGCCATGTCAAACCCAGAGCTGTTGGACATGCTACACTTAAAGAAATCCCAATCCCTCAGGGCCACACGCTCCAGGGATCTAAACCTTGTCATCACATTAAACAAAACATGCTGGAGGGATAGGTTCCTGACCCAGAGATTCCCCAGACTCTGGAATAGATTGCCCATACAAGTCAAGCAGAGTGCCTCTTTGGCCCTCTTCAAAAGGAACCTTAACGATTGGATGGAAGAAAGGAAATTCACCCCGGGGATCACGTCAGTCACCCTACTAGACAGGGGTCCAGGGAAGTAAATAGTGTGGGAAGAAATAGCCAGGGAATTGTTATGGCTAGGCTTCTATAGGCCCTAGGGCTGACAGCCTAGTACCAACCTATGAACCTATAACTGTATTCAGTATAAGGCCTAATTAAGGCAATGTAAACAGTACAGAAAATCTATTTCATGAAGCCAAACAACTTTTTAAATAGTCCAAACATGTTCAGACAAACTGGATTTAGTTATTACAGGACCTCAATCTTTATCGTGTTTATTATACAATTATTAATTTCATATAGATCTTCTCTCTGCTGTTTCCCAAAACACGACTCCATACGTCTTTATACTGAATTCTATACTGCATTAACTAGACCAAGTTACAAAGCCAGCCAGTTGTGCCTATCAAATCATCTGATGATCATTTACTCCTAAAATGGAAAGGCAATTTTCCTGTCATCTGCAAATCTGGAGGACTGCAGGGGTAATGTGATCAGAAATCTTCTTCTTTCAGCTTTTCCCGGTTAAGGGTCGCCACAGCGGATCACCTGTCCGCTCATGATTGGCAGTGGAGTTTTACGGTGTCGAGTTGCCAGCCTGACACCCAACCTTCAACAGAAGGCACACACACGCACACACTCACGCCTAGGGCCAATTTAGAGTGTCCAATCCACCTACAGCATGTCTTTGGGATGTGGGAGGAATGTGATCAGAAATAGACTGAGCAAATACAGGCCCAGTATCTGTCCAGGTACTGATCAAAGCATTGACAAGCTCTCTCCCCAGTTTAGTTAAAATGTGCAATTCTGAAGCTAATTACCACTCCACTGTAGAGTGGAAACATTTACATCACGCTTAATTAGCTGGCAAACAGGGAATTTTCTGAAATGACTTTCTGAAGCTCAAGGTGTTCACATTTATTAGGATGCTAGACTCTGCTGCTTCTTTCACATTATTATAGAACTAAATGTTTGAAAGACATTACCTACCAGAAATTAAGCCATGTTTGTTTAACTCCATCAATTTGATAAAATTTTAGTTTCCCAACAATGCAAATGAGGTTTTTTGACCTATAACTTCCAGGATCCTACAAGTTTCCACACTTGAAATTGGGTCTGTGGCAGCAGTTCTCCTAAGTTCTGGAAAAAAAAAAGCAGTAAGGACTGAGCATAACGTTTTCTCCAACCTCTTAAAAAAAGTACTAGGTATGTGACAACATGCTCAATGATGTTCATGGGTTTTGGACTCCTTCTGCAATGGCTCATTCTTACTGTTCAAAACAACAAAATAAAAATTCACATTGTTCACAACATGGTTTATTAACAAACTGATAAGTGCTTTTGTCTTAAAATTATAGACTTCATCAGATAACACTCATTTCATTTAAAACAGTTTAAATACTTGCACTTCAATCACGTGACTAAACTACCTCCTTCCATTTGCTAATATGTAACAATTTAAAACCATTGAATAAACACTGTTATGATTTAAAAAAAAGCCAGCAACACAATTTCTATACAACACTTTATATGTAAATATCACTTTTCATACAAATTAATCTTCAAAACACTATTAATAGATATTAATTTAATTTAATCTGGATGGTACTGAAGAATTTAAATATATCTGCCACCATAACTCACACTGTTCTAAAATAATACTCCACGGGCCACCCTCGGGGCTCCATTCCACTTTCCCCAATACGGAAAATAGAAAATAATGGTCCCCATTATTCATAATATGTTTATACAATGCATTGGTCATTCTTTCTCTATTTATTTTTGATGATATGATTAAAATTGGCAACTTATTAGGAATGACAGAGAATTCCTAAATGATAGAGAATAAAAAAATAGGAATGTGTCCACATTGTATATAAGAAAGGCATTAGTTTCAAAATTATTTTTGATAATATAACAAAAAAAAATGAGACTGTAGAATATAAAATGCGGAGTTTGCAAGGAATGCCAGTATATTTCAACAGGTAATATGAAAGTCGGGATGAAAAAGTTAATGTTATCTGGCAAATATAGCTGTAATATCTGAAGGGTGGTATATATTGCAAGCTCCCTAATACATTTTATATAGGAAAAATAGAACAAAAACTGAAAGATTGCATCTATGAAGATATATATGAAATAAATACAGAAAAAAGGACCAATGCATTGTATAAACATACTATAAAGAACGGGGACCATTACTTTCTATTTTCCATAATGGAGAAAGTGGAATGGAGCCCCAGGGGCGGCCCATGAAGTATTATTTTAGAGCAACATGAGTTATGTTGGCAAATGTATTTAAATTCTTTGACACTACCAGGATTAAATGAAATTATAACTATTAATAGTGTTTTGAAGATGAAAGCATATGAAAGGTGATATTTATATTTAGGTATAAAGTGTTTTATAGACATTTTGTTGCTGTGTTTTTTTTTTTAAACCATAATGTTTATTCAGTGGTTTTACATTGTTACATATTAGTGAATGGAAGGAGGTAGTCTAATCATGTGATTAAAGCGCAAGTATTTAAACTGTTTTTAATGACGTGAGTGTTATCTGATGAAGTCTGTAATTATAAGATGAAACCACTTATTAGTTTGTTGATAAACCGTGTTACGAATGCTGTGAATTTTTATTTTGTTTTCGTCAGTAGTCAAAATTTTAAGTGGTCATTCTTACTATGTCCAGCAGATGCCACAATCAAATTATACAATGACTATCCTTAAAGTTAACAGTTAAACAGGTTGAAAAATTGCTAGAGTATCAGAATTTAACGGTGTGTCAGCAAGAGACCCCACTGCAGCCAAAGGACCTGAAATCCTGGCAACCTGCACCACTTAAAGCAATGGGGAACACTCTTTCTTGCAAATTTTTCCTGACAAGACCGTATACAGAACTGCTTACTCCATGAAAAAAATTAAGCTGTAGTCACTTGTATGGGAACCTCAGTGGTCTAAACAATAAAGTGAGTGACAGAGCACAATCTTCAGGTTTAGGATTTACACAGCACATCAAGGGTATCTTCTAATACTTGCTCTCTAAACATTCTCTTCAGAGAAAGACCTGTTTCAGCTGTTGTCAGCGGAGCAAAGTTAGATAAGCTGACTAGAGGATGGAGCCAGATGAGGACTCTGCTTTCACTATTTCTTCTGAGCCCCTCACTGCTGATTCATTTCTCGACGGGAAACTGAACCCTGCCAGAAGAGACTGTAGCAGCCCCAAATCAAAGCTGTCTAACGGGTAATGATACTCTTGTCATCAAGAAAGTTGTATGCAAGACTTAAGATTCTTTAATGGGCATTCAAAAGTGATAATGGATTTTTTTTACTTTTCAAATGTAATTCTTTGGACTGTGAGACCAAGACTGATGGCGCCTATACATTTTTTTTAAAGAGTAAGTTTTGTCTGAAGCACTCAGGAATAAGTTTTGTATTTTCTCAAATAATGATGAAATCATTCATTTCTGAGGACGGCCTGCTATTTTTTTCTTGCAGGATGATCTGACAACCAATGACAGCAAAAGTGAAATGTTATAGGAGGCTACAACTTCTTTTAATACAACATAAAATCCACAAAAGATAAATATTTATTACAACAGGTCTAAGAAGTACCTTCATCTTCAGTAACATGAAGGACTATATAATACAGGCATTGGGACTACTCAGCAGTCAGCTTTACAGGCTGCAGGCTTCATTCCCAGTTCACATCATGCTTCATTTTTTTGCAGTTTTTCAGATTTTCTTGAAGCACATGAACACGTTCTTAGTTAATTCTTGGAGTGACTAAAGGTAACTCTCAGAAGGAAGACAGGAGAAAATAGATGTTAACCTAGCACAATTATAGTCAAACTGTTTGGGGTTGAAGAGTGTAGTCAGTGTAAGTTGTCCTACTCACCCAAAGCCTGTGAAAGTGTTACCAAAGATGTCCACACTTCACACAGACCTGTAGTTATGGTAAATACAAAACGTTTCCATCTAATACAAACTGGTTAATCTTTGGTAACATGTAGGCCAGGATCCCAATATGACATACCGGGGTGATCTTGGTTACTTAAAAAAAATCCCTTTGACAAAGGTAGCCTTAAAGGATGAATTTGCTCTGAAGTTACATCCAATTTATAGTGCTGAGGTTAGACCTCATGGCCAGTGAGCAAATATCATTCAAATAAGGCATTCTGGAAGAATGCTGATGGTCACTGCTCTGACAGAATGGGCTGTAGGGGGCATAGGCAATGCTTTTCTTCCATTGATGAAGCACAATTCAATGCAGTCTGACAACCACCAGGAAGGAGTCAGTTAAGGTATCTAAAGGCCCTCTCTGTGATGCATAGGAAATGAACAGCTGACCACTTTCTCTGAAATTAAAATCTCCATATCCTGTGGACATTCATGCAGTGCATGAGGAAATTTCCCTTATTTTTGAAGAATGGAAAGTATACCTGGACATTACTGGATTTGTTCTCTGTTGCTATTTTAGGCATGAAGGATGTTTTTTTATCCAGAGTGCCATCCTCTCATTTTGGAAAGAGAAATAGGGGAGGTTGATTTTTCATTAACAGAGCATGAAAGTCAAATTCTTTTGGCTGATGTGACTGCCACCAGAAACATTGTCCCCAAGACAGTTAACTAAGGTCAGTTTCTGCAGCTGTTCAAAGGGTAGTCTACTGAGCATTTTCTAGGATATAACAAAGACTCCAAGATCGCATAGAGTCTGTGAATGGGGCTCGTAAACAGAAGGTGCCCTTGAGGAATGCTTTACTCAATCTAACTGAAGTGAAGGGGTGGTCTGGGTGCCTGTGTAAAAAATAGAAACTGCTGTTAAAAGTACTTTTGTGGTACAGTAGCTCAGACATTTGTTGAAGGGTTTAATCAGAAATAGGAAAACCACCTCCATTGGAGATGAACTAGGATTAACATTGTTCTAGACAACCTAACAAGTGAAAACCTTCCATTCATACTTGTAAGGCTCATGGGTAGAACGTTTTTGCAACATCAGAATGTCTATAGTCTTCAAAAGTCATATGATGTCAGCAGTGTTCAAAACTGAAAAGTCATGCTAACAGCTTCAGCAAACTGATGTTCAGGTGAAGTCTGCCTGACAGAGAAGTCAGCAACCCTTGGAGTGGGAGTATGTATGGAGGTCTGTATAGAATGTGTGGTGTCAGCAGGGGAAACCACTCCATTTGTACTGAAAAGGGGGTGCTATCATACAGCACACCTGACAATTCTGGGGTTCTCTTTCACTGTTTAATGTCATACGCAGCAGACAGCCATTATGGGCTAAAGGTCCTTTGTCTTTTTTAGCACAAAAAAAGAATCTAGAGTAGCAGCCTTGATGCCTCTGATCCAGTGGGACCACTTGAATAGCTCTGTTTTGTAGAAGGTTGTATAAACCCCTTCCCTTCTGCAGGTATTTGACAAGGTGAGGCACTTGGCAGGAATTCTGGAGGTGTTGGGGTCGCAATGAATATAATTCAGTCACCTTTAGACAACAGTAACCCAGATGTCAAGAGTGATTTTTGATCACTGCCATTTGTGGTGGGAAAATCAATCCCAGCTGCCTCTATACAGAAGCAAATGGGAACACTTAATGACTACAACTGTTTTCTCAAAGACGGATTACAACCTTTTGGACAGCAATGGAAACCTCTACCACTGAGGAGGCAGTCATTTTGGAAGATGCCTTGTTGCTGGCTTACTCCTTAGCTCCCTGTTGACATGACTATGGTCCTCAACCAAACCACATATGGTACTGAGTCTTTTGTGTCTTGTTAAAAACATAGTGGAGACTGAAATATTGCTACAGAATGTTAATAACTTTTTTGCTATTTCACATCCTAGAGGTGCTTACTAACATCATTACCCAACAAAGCAGGTTCTGTAAAGGAAATCCAATAATGCTCTGGCACACACACACCTTGAGCCATTTTGTAAATTTTAAGTGGTTAGATTTATAGAGAAAATGGTCAAGGTTTTAAGTTTTTCATTCTATGACCCATTCAGGAACTCCTCCACCATTTGAATAATTTTATCTCAGGCTTCTCATTTGAAGTATTTCATGTCGATTAGCTAGCTCAGTGTATTCAAAGACAAGGTAGAAGATGTGAACATAAGCATCCCAAATCTATCAATCATGAATTCATTGCCCAGTAAATGGGCAAATGAGAGTTTGTCATGTTGGAGTCCTCCTTAGCGATGCTACCCAATCAAGTCCAGCTTCAGAGTCTCTGACCAAACTGCTCGTCCATCAGTGGATAAAAAAATCCTTTCTGGCTTTTTGAGGACCAGGATTACCATGCTGGGGATACCCTAGCCACCTTGTTGACATCCTTCAAGATGTTCAGAAACAGTTGGAACACCCAAGAAGAATCCCTGCTGATGCCTCTTCTACAGACTTGGGATCAAGTTTATGGGCCACCACTTTTTCTTGCATGAGGTTAAGCAATTCAACAAATCTGGGGTCAACAGGAAGTGAGCTGGAAGAAGCTATATTCTCTTCATATCAAATCAGATATGGGAGACTCCAAAGGTTAATTGAGTTCATAGGTCTCTAGGAGCTATTTCATGGCCTTTGAGGGAGGACTCAAAAGAACTGAACGATGAAGAGGGTCTCTGTGGGCTTCACAGGGTTGTTGCAACAAATTATTAAAAGGCCCATCTTTAATCAATTCCACTTTTTAGAATACCAAATCAGTTCATCATTTTTCAACTTACTTATTTCCAAATCTACCATCATATAAACTGAATGAGTAAAACTTTTGTGTGTGCAGGAACAGATGTGGAAATGCTTATGTCAGATGTGTTATTTTTGTATTCACTTTACCAAGAAAATATTGGCTTCTTACATTCCGTACACTTATGTAATATTGTTAACATATTGTTCTGTAGCATGTGTATTATTTGTATATATTTTTCAAAGTTTTTCTCCTTTGGATTCCAGTGAAAAGGAACAACTTTGCACAGCTGCACTATCCTGGCAAATACATGGAAATAAACAAGCATGTTCTTGAAGGAATCCTGTGACTGAAACTTTATGAATTCTGTATATCTGTGATCACTGTAATGCTCAGTTGAGTCTGTAGAAACGGCATTTGAGGGAGCTTACTGCCAGCAGAAATTGTACATTAGTAACTAGCATCATGTGTAATGGCAGCAACTGCACTCAAGTCACCTTCCATTTGAACTCAACAAATCCTGTAGGAAAACATAACTGATCACTCACATGGCCATTGTACATGGGCTGACATCAGCCAAGGTAAATGGAAGATGGACTACAAGAGGTATCCATGTTGGATAACTTGCATATGCCATCAGCAGACACAGATTACTCATGTAGGGCAGTGAATACTACACTGATGACAGATATATTGTGAGGCAAATTGATGCCATGTACCAATTTTGTGGGGGGCTAATACTATTTCTACAAGGACCGACATCACCATTCCTGCACCTAAATTCATTGCTGCTGGTGGTGGTCTGTGCACTGAGATAGGAGAGCCTTGGGTTGTTGAGGAAAAGAGAAGAGGCCTGCAATAGTGTTGTGTGTTTGAGTAAATCTTTGGTACCTCTGCAACAGTTGTTACAGAGACCATCTCAGGTTTCTTTTACGAAATTAAGGCAGGAGGTTAGACATGAACTTTCTTGGTCTTGGGAGCCAAAACAAAGATAAAGATCACAGCCAGAACCTGGTTTCTTACAACTGCTTTAAATGCCTTGGTAGGCTACTCTCACAGAAGGAAGCAGGAGTCTAGCATCAGAATCTGACAACTCTCCTGATCTGATCCTTTTTCTTTTAAAAATCTGTTTCTTTAGGAAATGTTTACTTTTTCTTGGTATACCTTGCACATCAGCTTACTGAACATAGACTAAATGCAGCACTTGGTGGTACATGCTCCTTACTTAAACAGTGAATGCAACTGAGTATGCCCAGTGCTGGGCATGGTGACCCTGTTGCAGGTACATGGACTAAACAATGGTTTCAGGATGATAATGGAGAATAACAAGTTGTACATCTGCACCCTGAAGGAAAGGGGAAGGAAAATCTAATGCTAAAAATAGAGGGAAAAGTAACTGAAGCAATAGCAACTTGGTGGGGTCTTTAATGTCTGAACTCTCACAATGCAGTAACATTGTTATGCTAGTGCATATTTAGTGATGTAAAATCTACATTACTGAAGTCACCATGAGGTGGAATTAATACAGGATTGTGGATTTTTTTTTAGTGTCTCCCTGATAATGTACTTTTTTTTATTGATAGCAATACCATATGTGTCTAGCTGGATTTTAAGACTGCTCTTTGCATTAAATATATGATATTTTAACTGTTACCCCAGAGTGTTGTTACCCTGAATAGTGCTTCACAAAGTTCAAATTTGGTGAGCTGCACCTTGATCTGTGGTAGAGGATGATGAAGCCTGACTACAACCCAGATGAACCAGAGAGGCTAGGGCACTAAGGAAGAGTAGGAGTGAGTGGCTCACACTGACTTGACCATCACAGGTCAGGGATGGTTCATGTGCAGAGACTTGCAGGCCAACAATTTGGCCATCCAGAAGCTCCAAAGTACAAAAATTAGTAAAGAAATTAAAGATTACTTTCAGTTTAAATAGGATGAATTCTTGAAAATATCACAAGTTACTGGTCTTTTACACTACAGAAGAAATCAGTACATTTAAAAAGTACAAGACTGGGTAGACTGGAAGCTGCTCTCCCTTTTCTGCTGTTGAGCTATGAGTCTGCTGATGCAAAGATGTGCCAAAACGAAAGTAGATTTCACAAGTAAAGAATCTACTGTCAGGGTATTATCAAGCAGATAGACATTGCATACATCAAGTTAGATCCAGTAAAATATTAGTGGAAGTGTTAATAATTCAGAAATATACTTTTAGATTTTTGTCTAATTCAGCTTGCTAACTATTAGCTCCCACCCCCAAATCAACTAACCCATATTTTCCCCTTTGGGGTGACAGATGATTGTGGGATGTTATTATTAAATCAACCATCATGCATGGTGGCAGAAGTGCACATTTGAAGATGCAACAGCCTACAATGCATTCTCCCATGGGCACAGACATTCCTGTGAAAGCTACCATGTGAATGTGGTATGGGAAAGCTAAGCACATGCCTTAACAGATGCCAGTACCTTGATGAGTTGGACTGCCTCCCTCCCTACAAGGATGAACATACTAGTATTACATCAGCTACTTAAACCCATCCTTCACCATCTGGTACATCACCACCTAAGCAATTACTCAATCTGTTATCTTCTGGATCACAGCCAAGGTTTCATTCTTCTAAACTAAGCAGCTGGGCAATAATTAGGAAATACAGCATGAGTATACCAATACTTTTCAGGATAAGCATAAGATGTGGTTACAAGGAGAAGCACCTTAAGAAAAAGGTTTGAAAAGGTAGACCAAGAAGCATGTTGCAAACATAATTCTCGATTTCTGTGTTTCAGGCACAATGCTATGATTTTGGCCCTTAGATTTAGCCTTGCTCCTCCTATATTTTACTAATGTTCCTCATGTCAGACCTGTTTATGAGTATATACCTTATAAGTGAATAAACAATGCTTACACAAAGGTTCCATTATCATTAATTACATTAGGGTCTAGAATATAAGTGCATTCTATGGTGAAAAATAAAACCCACATCTTCTGACCCTCTGCTATGATTTTTAAATACCAGTACTGTGATTTTAACTGTTCAGAGGTTGATCCATACAGATGTGAATGCATGAAATACATTGCTTGTTTAGGTGTGCTGAGGCAGAAACTGTCAAGTCTTAAACAGGCAAACACAAGTATACAATAAGACTAGTGCAGTGGAAAATGGATGTACAGAGATTTTGAGTCCAGTGTCTCAGTAATGTAAATCTAACATATTAAAGCAGGTTTGTTGAGCTTTCACATATTTCCTGGTGATAATCCGGTATAAAACTAACTATAACAACATTTGAGAAAACATTTGCCACTTAACTGGCTATGTCAATGTATCAAACCTGGCTAACTCTCCCTAGAATGTGTAAAAATCTGTTAACCAGTTTACTGTGTAATTTAATTTAATCCTGATTTACACTCGGGATTAACTCTAATCTGTGTAACTTGTTTAACTTGCTTACTTATGTAATCTCTGTAAATAGTCTGTTTGTAATATGTAATGCTGGTATTATGTAATGCTGTATCTGCTTACCCTTGGAGCTTTTCTCCCCGGGCCTCCGCTGAAAATGGACATGCATCTAGTTGGACTATCCCAGTCAGCAAATGTAAAATAAAAATAAAAATAACACACACACTAATTCAGAGAGACAGACAGCAGTATAGCCAAAGTGTCCTAACAATTGCTACATATGGTTTAAATAATACATAATGCACATAGAGGAAGAGAAAAAAAAAGTCTCATGAACTAGGGCACAAACGCTTAAGAATATTAAACTGTTTATCATTTTGGATAGAAAACCAGAATATGAAGGTAATACAACCATTTAGGACTTCTCTGGTGCCCACATGAGTCTGCTCTGAGCACAGAAATCTACATAACAACAACAGTAGTGATCCCAGCTGTGATTGTTGCAGAAAGGACACATGGAATCTGTATATAAAAAGGAAATGTGGATATCTTTGTCCCAAAAAGAATATGCTACACTGCTATTGTCCCAAAGCTTAATGACTAATGTCCATACATAAACTGTACATATTACAGTCAAAAGGCCTTAACATACTCAGCCTGCTGGTGCAGAAACAAGGCATCTATATGCACTGCTTTTGATAGTAGTGTCTTGAAGCCTAGAGAGTCAGTCAGGCATCTGAACACCAGACAAACATTTATTCTTCTCTAAAAGAATATGGAGCTTCTCTAAACCATTAGAAGAAGCCAGAGCCTAGTCGTTGGCACTAAAGCTAATAACTACCACATCATGTATGCCTGCAATATACAATTGCCACACACACCTATGTCACTTACACACACAAACTGCATGGGGGCAAGAGGGGCAGCTATATACAAAACCAATCTCTTCCTTTTGCATATATAATGAACATTATGCCCCTAACTTTCATTTATCTCTGCCAATGTATATATTATTTCTCCATGCAGAGAGGACCACATTCTACCGGAGTGGACAGCAGCCATGAATGACCTATCAAGGTGAGTGGCTCGGCAATAAATTATGTATTATTTATTTAGTTTTTTTGTTTCCTGAGTTTATCTGACAGAGTTTGGTCAAAAAAAACTTTTCAGCAGACGACTGGAAAGAAAAGCTCCAACACATTGCAAACATCTTTCATGCAAAAGGGAACTTCCACAAACTATACATTAAATAAAGGGCCCCACAGTCATGGGTGCTGTTGCCAGATGAACAGACCCATGAAATGGATGACCCTATTTTGTCATTCAGAATGGACCAAGGGGATAATAAGTCTCTGCCTTTTAAAAGCCACTTTTAAAGATGATTCTAATTTTCTTGCACTGAAATATACATTGATGTATCTCATAATACAGCACTAGGTAATGCACTTCACACATTAAGCATACTGACTGCAAAACTGGAAGCCATTTAGAAGTAATTTCATTATTCTGAAGGTTTTGTTTCCCAAGAAGGTAATTCAAACATGGCTACTTTCAAAACAGCATTGGGAGTAAACAGATGGCTGATGTTTAATAACGCAATATTTTTTTTAATAATTGCCCCCTGCCTAACTCCTGCCCAAGGTACAGAATAGAAACATCTCTGTATGCAGAAGAAATAGAATATTGGTACTGATTAGATGCACACCCTGCAACTCTGCATCTATACTTGAAACTCATCTTCCTAACCTTTACTTGCAGAAGCCACTAAATGTAAGATAAAAATAGCATCCAACTTTTATTTTGATCAGAAGTCTGAGAAGAAACAATCAGTACACAAAAATCTGCAGTATTACCCTATGTGATTTTAATTTTAAAAATATGCAATAAATCAGAATGAGAGGCAAGTTGACTTTTAAACTCGTACATGAATAAGGTGCTAAGCAAAGCATAAAAGAAATAGCTAGCTTATAAACTTCAAGATTTAAGACAGATGGTACATTTAACCAATCCGCTGCCATTAATGTGATGTTTTAAATATAGAGTACAAGCCAAATAAACAATATAACAGCCCAATGCTGTCTAAAAAGCCATATGTTTTTTTCTATTGTTCAAAAAAAGAGATGGCTTCCCGTCACTTACGTTTCTGATTAGCAAGATGATTTATGCCACAATCACTAAAAATGCCAGCAAGTGAATGAGAAAATGCATAGTGACTGCACCAGATGTGCACAATAAACAGGAATCCCATTGTAATCTCTGGTACTTAGTTTATATGAAGGTAATGTAAGAAGCAGTCTTGGATACAGCAAAGTCACTATTTTTTTTTACATTTGGACTATAAATGATATGAAATAAATTGTGTGTTTTACACAGCATGGCATGCATGCATTGATAAATTAGGCACAGTTTTGTATTCTGACTTATCTACAAGACAAACCTGGCGAAGATCACAGGGATTAATTGCTTCAGAAGTGTGAAATGCAGCTTTTCCATTCTTTTCTGCATACTCGGTGAAGAAACAATGATTAATCACTGTTTAACTACTCTCTAGAGGATCTAAGAGATTGCCAAAGCAGGACTTATCCTCATAAATCCCCCAAAAACGTAGGTTAAGATTTGTTGCCAGTTACTTACAGAACATGAACCTGTAGTCATTCTTTACCGAATTAAAATCATGTCAGGGTTCAGAACTTCAACCTCTAAACAGTTGTTCACCATCTGAACACCATAGTGTGGTTTTCAGAATATGTAACAGCCATTTAAAATGCATCAGTTAAAACACATCAGTTCTTTTTCTGCGCATTCTTTTAACTACATTTTTTTTTGGTTTTAGTATTGCTTTAATTATGAATATACAGACATCAGTGCAGTATAAATACGAAGTGGTTAGAAGCAACAGAAAGCCAAGTATGATGCTCTTACCTAAAACACTTCTGTCACCAATTTAAAATACTACTACTACTACTTACAAACTGGGAGTGATACAATGCTTGTAAAAACCTAAAACAATGTATTCCTTAATTCTCTTGCAAGTCTGTTTACAGAGATATAAAATGATATAAAATCGATGAAATATGGAGTCCAGATATAGCAAACAGGAATGTTAAAACTAATTTTTCTGCTTCATCTATGAATACATCTCAGATTTAGACTAGGTTCACCATTTTCAAGATGTATATTACAGATCCTGTAAAATCCCAGGTTACTGTCTGCTATGATGTAAGGACAGAAAACAGACCGTTAAACATTAAGAGCTATGTGCCTAAAGCCCGGGGCCAGAAGGCAAATAAAAGTTGCCTGTAAAAGGTTCATCTGCTCGGGTACACAAACGGGTAAAATTTTGCATTTTGCATGTGTATCACACCTGGAATATTCAGAAATGAATACAGACATCCAAATAATGTTTATGTGAAATATTTTTGCTTTGCTAATAACAGAAAAGGTCTTAAAGGATTTTAAGAAAAGGAAAAACACTTAAGAACCTGTGCGCAAGCCCAGGATATGAATCGGTTAAGGTTATATTCCAGAAGTTTCCCAAGATTTTCATTAAACTAATGCTAAGAAACAACGAACAAATGAAATGAAACAGTAGCTTGCCTGGCCTCTGGTGAAGTTGCAAAGCCATAGCTGTATAACACCACAAGAGTTACAAAAGTGCACTCACCAGCAAGGAACATGCACATAAAAAAAAATCTATCTAGTACATCAGGAAATCCATGTCAGTTTGCTCATAAGCCTACAAAAATACAACACAACTTGCTAAGTTTTTTTAGAAACTGTCACTGTCTCTGAAATTTATAGCTTATGTGCTTCTTTGTTTACAGTGCAGCAGCAGTTTTCTTGACTCTGTTGAAAAAGACTTCTATGACAGCTTTGCAAATAAGACCACAATATGACGCACATTCATATGTTCAGTCACAATCCAGACCTTGAAGACATCTGTGGACACTTTTCAGAGTTATTAGCATCTCTATTTGTTGTCATAATATTTGAAAACGTCTTCCTTCTCCTTATATGATAACTAAACTCGTATACTTTTTGCTTTTGCTGACTTGACGATATTTTCTACATAATTATTATTTTTTCATCACTTGTTGATACTGGTGCAATAATGCTGATCAATATATCTCCGTTTATACCTCTGCTTGAATTCATCTGGCAACCAACTAAATTTCTGCTTTTATGTACATATTCTGTATATATATTACTGTAATCATTGTGTGTAACACTGTTTCTACTTCTGTACCAATTCATGTTTTAATTTTTCTGTATCCATGTTCTTGCCAGAGCTTTTCTTCCCAGACCTCCACTGAAAATGGGCTCTTTTAGGCCCAGTGGACTTTCCTGGTAAACAAATGCAATAAATAAAAATATGGGTCACTGTTTCAAGGGAAAAAGAAAACATGTATTTGAAATGAAACAAGGACATGGGACTACATGGGTAGTTTTCAATAGGATGGCTGAAGTAGTAAATGGGATACAATATTAGGTTAAGATGGCAATCAGCACAATAGCCATATGAAGAAATAAAAGAGATGGTACAACATGCAAATCTAAGACACAAGAAAAAGTGCCAGTGTGGTTTGTAAGGGAGGTCAAGGAAACAGTACTGAAAAATAAACTGATATGCACAAGGATGTGGAAAGAGAATAAACCTGTTTATGAAGAACTTAAAAGAATGTAAACAGGTTGAAAAAAAGTCCAAGTAGCCACTACAACCAAAACGAAATGAATCCAAAAGGCTACTAGCGGAATCACAAAGACGCTGGAAACGTGAATAAATTCCACACTTTTAATGAAGGTTTAGCACTTTCATCTAGTACAACTAGACTTCATCAGAACTCCCAACCATACCGAATTACTCAGAGTTCAAATAATGGGGTGCCACGATTCCCAAGTGGCACCATTCATTTCCGCCTTTTTCCTCAGCGGTTTTTTTTTTTTTTTAGTATTTTTTATTTATTTTTCCCTTTCTGCAAAGACAGCAGCTCCATCGGGGTTACCAGTCTGTCGGAACTGAGCTCAGTCAGAATACAGTGAAGGAAAGAGTAGTTATAGAAAAGGGGGATGGTGGGAGGGTAAACCCGGATTGCAACAGTGAATACACTCTAACATCTACATTTATGGTAAGTGTACACAACTGTACTATGTTCTTCATATTTCACTGTTGCAGTCATTACATCTGGGTAGAATCCCAAAGCTATAGATGGGAGGATGGAACTAAATAGCATTAGGAGCGGCTATAAGGCCCTGCAGAACAGCAGTGGCAAAGCCTGCCCTGGATATGCAGAAGAGAGGCAAATGATAATGCTTTGTGAAGGTATGAACAGAGCTCCAAGTAGCAGCTTCTAGATTGTCTTTGGTTGGAACTCCTCTGAGAAAAGCTGCTGAGGTAGAGGCAGCCCTGGTGGAATGTGAACTGACCCCCTTGGGCACAGGTCTACCATGGTGCAAGTAGCAGAAACAAATGCAGTGGCTTATCCACTTAGAAATAGTCTGCTTTGATGTAGCCTTCCCTTCTGATCCTGCAGCAAATGCCACCAGTAGTTGCTCAGATTTTCTTAGAGATATGGTCCTGTTTAAGTAGAATCTTAGTTGTCTGTGTGCGTCCAGTGAATGCAGAATCTGCTCCCTCTTGTTCTGCGGATTTGGGTAAAATGTTGGCAGGTGAATTGTTTGGTTAAAAGCCGCACTGGATACCACCTTAGGCATAAAAGAAGGATTGGTCCTGAGGGACACCCTGTCCGGGTAAAATGTAATAAAAGGCTCCACAGCCATGAGAGCCTGTAGTTCTGAAACCCTTCTTGCTGAAGTGATTGCCAAGAGGAAAGCGGTTTTCCAAAATAAAAATTTTATATTCGCAGTAGCTGCTGGTTCAAAAGGAGGCAGGGTGAGTTTTTCCAGCACAAAATTGAGGTCCCATGCAGGAGTTGGTGATATTCTGGGAGGCCTTAAATTTTTGGCCCCTCTAAGATACTATTTAAGCAGAGGATGAGAAAATAGGGGAGGGTTCCATGTTGTAATCAGCCGAAAGGACAGAGGCATGGATTTTTATTGAAGAAAAAGATAGACCCTTGTCAAGCATCTCAGTCAAATATTGTAAAATCTGAGGGATATTGGGTTTTGCTGTGACCGTCCCTTGTGCTCGGTTCCAAGCACAGAATCTCTTCCATTTATCAGCATAAGATTTTCTGGTACTAGGCCTTCTGGCTTCCAAAATTACATCCATCACAGATTTACTGAGGGGTGTTGTTTGAATAATTAAATGCTCAGCCATGCTGCAAGGTTCAGAGTTTGGAGCGGAGTGTGCAGAATTAGATTTTTCTGCTGAGACAGTAGATGAGGTATTTGAGAAGTACCAAGGAGGGAGTTGAGACATATTCCTTAGAATTAGGTACCAGTGCTGGTGAGGCCAGTCCAGAGCAATTAGGATCATTTTTGTTTTTTCCTGTCTGACCTTTAGTAAGACCTTGGAGAGGAGAGGCAGAGGGGAAAGGCATACACTGATAGGTTTTCCAACTGAAGGATAAGGCATCCACTTTCCATGCTTGTCTGTGATAGGTCCTTGTGCAGAATTTGTCCAGTTGATAATTTTGGGGAGAGGCAAATAGATCTATGTCTGAACTCCCCCATTTCTGTGTTAACATGCTGGAGATTTGTGGAACCAGTTTCCACAAATGCGGGTCCATAAGATTTCTGCTTAGGTCGTCTGCCAGAGTATTTTGTTTTCCTAGGAGGAATTGAGCTTGAAGATATATTTCGTAAGCAAAGCTGTGTTCCACAATGCCATGGCTAGTTTGCAAAGGGGGTAGGAATGTGTAACCCCCTGCTTGTTTATGTACCACATAACCGTGGTGTTGTCCGTCTTTATCAGTAGTTGTCCTGGATAAAGTAAGTCCTTGAAGGCTGTCAGTGCATTGTGAACAGCTAGCATATCTTTCTGGTTGATATGCAGATGCATTTGTTTTGGGCTCCATTTGCCCTGAATGCAACTCCCTGCCAGGTGAGACCCCCAAGCATAGTCTGATGCGTCTGTAGTTAGGGTATGGGTAGCAGGGGGTAAAGTGAATGACAGTCCCTTGTTTAGGTGAGATGTCTCTGCCCACCAAAGAAACTCCTGTTGTAGGCAGGGAATGAGAGGAATCATTGTTTCCAGACTGACAGTGTTGACTCCATAAACTTTTTAGATACCATTGAAGTTTCCTCATATGCAGTCTCACATATGGAATTAGTAGAATGCAAGATGCCATGAACCACAAAGCCTGCAGAATTTGTCTTGCAGATAACTGGGTTTTTGTTGCCATTTGTTTGAAGTATGTTGTCAGTCGCCTTTGTTTGTCTGGCGTAAGGTAAGCCATCTGGGCAGTTGTATTCAAGCTTGCACCGAGGAAAGTAATTATTTGAGAGGGTACCAGTTGGGATTTCTTTTCGTTTATGGTGTACCCTAGGCACGTTAGAAGCCTTTTTACAAATGCCAGATGTTGAAGAAGAGTGTCCTTGTCATCTGCTTGAATGAGACAGTCATCCAGATAAGGATAAATTTATATGCTTCTTTGTCTGCAGAATGCAATTACTGGTGCCAGGCACTTTGTAAAGACCCTGGGCGCAGTAGAAAAGCCAAAGGGCAGTGCAGAGAATTGGTAATGCAAAAAACCTGCCTTGAAGCGGTGGTATCTTCTGCATGATTCCCTTATTGGGATATGCAGGTATGCCTCTTTTAAGTCTAGAGTTACTAACCAAGCGTTCCTGCCCAGCATAGGCAGTAGCTGTTGTAAAATCAGCATTTTGAATTTTGGAATGTCCAGGAACATGTTCAAAATTGATAAGTCCAGAATTGGATGCCAGGTATCGTCTTTTCTGGGTACCAGGAAAAGTCTTGAATAAAACCTTGTCCTTTTTCTTGTTCTGGTACTGGTTGAACAGCCCCCATATCCATGAGGGCCTTAACTTGTTTCTGAGCCTCTGCCCATTGATTTTGTGGCAGATCTGGCCAACCGTTTGGAAATGGCAAAGTATGGAAATGAAATCTGTACCCCTGGGATACTATGTTTAATACCCACTTGTCCTGGGTAATTAACTACCAATTTTGAGCATGAAGTGCTAATTTCCCCCCAAGGGGGCTGTCAAAAGATAAGTGCTTGGTGAAGGTAGAGGGAAGTCATTGAGACTGCTTACTGTAGGGCTATGCTTTGTTTCCTCCAGATTTGGAGGTAGAGGCACCACATTGCTTTGAATTGTAAGAATCATGTAACTGGTATCTAGAGCCTTTTGAGCGCCTGGATTTACCTTGAGAGGCTCTGTTGGACACAGGAAAGGAGCAGTTTTTAGTAGGCCAGTGCCTACTGAACCTGGGTGGCTGCACTTATAAGAAATCTTTTACAGTTTGCATAGATATGTCTTCCATTTTCTTTAAAACCTCTTCTGCCTTATTACCAAACAGAGTATCATGCTGCAAGGGGGCATACAACAATTTAGCTTTAACATGATCAGGCGAATTTTGCTACTTGAGCCAGGCATGCCTTCTAATCACAGATCCAGTAACTACGGCCCTTGAAGAGGCCTCCAACAAATCAAAACCACTCTGCAAAGTATACTTTCCAACCTGTTCTGCTGAATGCAATAATTCCTGTAATTCTTTATTTTCCACACAATCAGAAATCAACATCATTTTCTGTTTCAATAAGCCCATAACATGCTGTTGATATTTAAGCATATGAAACTGGCAGTTTAAGGCCCTAATTGCCAATGTTGCAGATGTATAAACCTTCTTTCCCCATCTATCCAGCGCCCTGGAATCTCTATCAAAGGGGGTAGGATTTTTGGCTGTAGAGGCCTTTACACTTTTGGGACCCTGTGAGATAGTCTCAGGATCAGCAGCAGGATTTTTGAATAGAAATTTGTGAGACAGGAACCCTGTAATATCTGTCTGGCTTACTAGGAGCCAGAGGTAGGGAATCAGGAGCCATGCTTGATTCTGAAAACACATCAACAACAATATCTAATACAGGAGGTATTGCCAAAGGCCTATGCTTATGAAAAAGAAGGAAATACCTAAGCCTCTTTTTTGATTAAGAGAAATCCTGACTCTCCCAGTGAAAATGCTCCCTTAAAGTATGCAAGGTTTCTCCAAAATAATAATCCTCAGAAGGAGATGCAGATGGGATGGATTCTTCTGCATCAGAATCCTCATAGGGTGGAATAGAAAATTCCTGATCAAAAGAGGAATCAGAAGAAATGGAAACCTGATATGAAGATTCAAAATCAGTGCCTTGCCTAGGCCTCTTAGCAGAGGGGGGTTGGGAACCCCTGATCAAGGTAATTAAGTCCTCAGCCATTTTGATCATCTGTTTTCTAGGCATAGAGCCCTGAGCACATGGCTCATGCATTGTTTTTTTAGACATAGATGCTTTTGATCTTGTTTTTGAGGCTGGTGTTGGCTTTATATAAAAATGCTGAGGCATGAAAACACCCTCAGAAGCCGGTGCCTGCGCAGCGGCTCCAGACTCATCTGAGGGAGAGACATCTGTGGGCTCAATACTCTGGGAATCTCGCAGCATACTGGACTCCGCATGGGTCTCGGTAGAGGCCTGCGACTCAAAAGTAGCGGGTATCAGGGTGTGCGAAAGCACCTCATTGAGTACCGGCGACTGGCTAGGAGAAGTTTTGTTGTCGGTTTTGGACGTCGACGGTCTGTTTCTGTCTTTTTCTTTGCGTTTTTGTGAACTCAGCTAATCGGATTGCTAACCGATGACATTTCAGGGTAATTAAATCTGGATCCAAAATATTTAAAAGCAAAAATATACTGACACTTAATAGTGCGTTGGTTAAATCTAGCACAAAACCGACAGCAAGGCACGTTATGATCTGGGCCTAGGCAAGGAATACAGTACAAATGAAAATCCTTACGAGGTATTTGCTTCCCACAAGTAATGCAATTATTAACTTTTACTGACATCGGTAAGGAGCATGAAAATGTTTCCTCAATGGGGTAACTTTGCTTTAGTTGAAGACTTCTGTTCTGAAACTTGAATGCGAAAATTTCAGGAGTCGGCCGACTGGCGCGGCAAGAAAGACTGAATAAAATGGTGTTGGCTGCATGTTTTATACCCCTGATGACCTGAAGTCATGGAAGAGGAAACAGCAACCGACACAGGACCCAAGACTATGTCATTCAGGCTGACTGAGGGCAACCTGCCAGCAGATTACCCAAATGTAATGACTGCAACAGTGAAACAAGAAGAACATCAACCAGAACATCCAGAGATACCTTACTAAAAGAATACAAGGCCCAAGCAACTTGCTCTAGATAGAGCGACTCAAAGCCCTGTCACTATAATCTGTATCCTACAGACTGTTAAGAGGTGACCTCGGTCTGGCATACAATGCAACCTCCAACCCAATTCTGAAGGATATGCTGCATATCAGTAAGAAAAATGTCATAAAGAAGACATGTCTAGGGACCTAAATCGTTTCTACATCATCAACAGAATACATAAGAAGTACAGGTATATCTCAGAGAGGAAAATGCTGTCCTGGAACAGAATCTATACTCCCATAAAACAAACTTCCTCCCTTCCCAGATTTAAGTGCAACTTACCTTTATGGAAACATAAACTGTACCCAGGACTGCTCCCTGTACTACTAATGGATACAGGCAGCTGCTAAATGCTTTATCTCATGCATGGGCACCCCCCAAATAATCTACGGTGTGATCCCAGCTACTCTTATTAGGAGGTAATAAAGTCAACACAGGATGGGCAAGGCCATCTATAACGAAAGAGGATACATTATTTCCTAAACACACACACGCATATATATATATCCTGTTTGGTATCTACTTCTCTGAAGTGCAGGCCAACACAGAAGGTCTTTGGCTAACAAAGTTTGCAGATGACTGCAAACTAGGAGCCATAATAGAAACTCCTAACGATGTGGACAAACTATAAAAGGGCCTCAATGAGACAGATACCTGGTGTCAAAGCCATACCCTGAAGCTCAATGCCAAAAAGTGTATTGTCATCCCCTTTGGTAAAAACTCTGTACCCATGAACTACCACATAGTTGGTAGTCTACTTAATGCTGAAAATGTGATAAGAGACCTTGGGATACAGGTGGACAGTAGTCTCTCCTTTGATAATCACATCGCCACAGTGGTCAGGAAATCCTTCTACGTGGCTCATCTCATCACAAAACGATTCTCATCCAGAAAAAAAGAGGTCATTGTTCCCCTCTACTCATCACTCATTAGACCCATTATAGAGTACAACGCCCCTTTTGGTATGTAGCTCACAAGATATCTACAACAACTGGAAAGACCACAGAAATACATCACAAAGAGGATTACTGGCCTCAAACATATGCCCTATGCAGACCGTCTCAAAACACTACAGCTTTACTCCATCGCATATCGCCTACTCAGGGGCAATCTCTGCCTAACATAGAAAGCTATGTCAAACCCAGAGCTGTTAGACATGCTCCACTTAAAGAAATCCCAATCCCTCCGAGCTACACACTCTAGGGCCCTTAACCTTGTCACCATAATAAACAGAACATGCTGGAGGGATAGATTCCTGTCCCAGAGACTTCCCATACTCTGGAACAGACTACCTATCTATGTCAAACAGAGCTCCTCATTATCATTGATGATTGGATGGGAAATGGGATCACTTCTGTGGCTCTGCTCGACAGGGGCACAGAAAAATAATTTTCTTGGGTGGCGAAAGCCAGGGTAAATTTTTTGGCTAGGCTTGTATGGGCCTTAGGGCCGATAGCCTAGTACCTACCTACGAACCTATGAATCTATGTATGTATATACATATATATATATATAA